>NC_056729.1:1194551356-1194851356 GCF_019279795.1 Protopterus annectens | reverse complement strand
CTCTCCTGCTGATTCTGGCTGGTGCAGGAAAAGAGGATTGCATAATCCCACACCAGGCTCTGGTGTATCTCCTCATCCTCAGCTGCAGAGTATGCTGGATTGCGCTGGTGAGCCATGGTCCTGAAAAAGGAAATAACATGATATCAGCAAAATATGTCAGCAGAATTTGGCACACATACTACATATGCTACTCGACTGTTGTGATACAACATATCTCACATATATAGCATCTGTCTGTCTATTGGTGGATAGACATGTAAATGGCCAGGTATCAGTGCTCAGCCAACAACTGTGCAACAGTACCTGGCACACTCCATACGACATACTATCAAACCCCAGCAGTCAGAACACTGATTCAGGTCCAAAGCACCTTCTCACTCTGGGGGTTTGTATCGAGGTACTGTATGGGGTACATCATCAACTACTGTGAGCTGACCACAAACTAATTGCCCTGGATATACATCTCCCACCTCCACCACCAGCACAAACGACTACAGTGAATAACATTTCAAATGCAAATTTTACACTTCGTAACACTGACATGGTATCCTTTAAGCCCACTGGGCCAGTGGAAGACACAACCCACAATGCTGACCCCTTCACAAATGATTTCTACGGACATCTCCGAGAATGCATGGATCATGCAATCCCATATAAGACCAAGACACTCTCCACAAAGGGAAAGCATCCTGTCTGGTGGACCCCAGCCATAGACAGATTGTATAACAAAAGATGGAAGCTACTGCAAGACAGAGCATAATTCCATAAAGGGAAGGCATGTCTGATCAGCACTAGAAAGGAGCTATTTTCTCTCATACAAACATCCATGGGCAACTTTGAGAGGGAAATCAACAGGGACACTACAGATAACCACAAGGCCTTCTTCAGTTATGTTAGCAACCTGGTCAGAAACCCTCCAATATGCTCATAGTTACTACACAACAACAAATAATTCACTGAACCCACAGATATTGGCAACATTGTGGCAGACAGGTTCAGTGCAAGTTTCCCCCCTCCCTCTCCACCAAACTAAGACATACTTATCCCAGCTGACTGTAACCTCCCTGTCATCACAGATGTCCAGGTGAGAGCCGCCCTCAGAAAAGCAGAAAACACAACATGAATGGGACCTGATGGTATCCCCAGTTGCATGCTACATGAACTCCAAGAGGAGCTAAACACACATATAGAAGTGCTATGTAACACTAGCCTGACTACAGGATATGTACCTGTACACTGGCGTACAGCAGCAGTGGTTCCACTCCACGAAGGAGGCACCTCCACATACCAATACAATACAACACAATACAATACATTACAATACAATACAATATGCTCTTGCCCCTGGGACTACAGCAGCATACTGTTCTGCTACCCTGACCATTGTGACACATGTGATGTGATGGTACCTGCTCCTGTCAAACAGTTACACAGGGTGACTCACATGGCATATTACCTATCTGACTAACATTCAGCAGGGGTATGTGTGACGTGTACTCATGGGGAGTCTTGCTTCTTAATGCTGTGTGGTTTATTGCAGGGTATGTCTTATCTGTGGGTAGGAACCTGTACCTCCACCATGTGCACTCTACTGCAGTGTCACGGACGACACACAGCAGTCAATTAGGTTGTGGATGGTGTGAGGTGTTACTATGGTTGTTGGACATCTGTCATGGGTGTGACTTAAGTATGTAAATCCAGGAGTGGTAACCTTTATGTGGGTAGAATGTGTGTACTCTGTGGTGTTGTCAGTCACTGTGCATTGGTAATGTGTTTGAGTGCATTGTCACAGTGTTGTACATGTCACTGTGTCCTTCTCCATATCTGTAGCTGTCATGTGAGGTACATACCGTGGCAGCCATTGTGTGGTGTGGAGGGGTACATTGACCTACATGTCCATAGCTGACACACCATGTCTGCTGACACATACCATGTGCAGGTATTCCAGGAATAGTGTGACACTGTGAATATCATTGGGGGGACTATTGTACACATTTATGACCCTGTTCACCCCTGACACATGAAGTGGTGGGCAGCCAATCACATATCTGGTGGTTACTGGTGTAGGCGATTTGAAATGGGGTATGGTACTCCAGGTTTGACACTGGTGTTCACTCCATGCCTTTGTCACTAGGCACCTGTTGCAATACATCTGTACACATGTGCCTCATTCAGAATATATATACATCTCTCTCTCTCTTTATATATATATATATATATATATATATATATATATATATATATATATATATGTCTGTATACATATACACATATATATATATCAATGTACATATATTGCTATAGATATGGAGAGGGGGGTGACAGAGAGGGGGTGAGAGTGACAGAGGGGGTGGGACAGGGGGAGTGTGAGATTGTCATATACAGTAATATCTGTAGATAGTCAGATCTGTCTGTCTATGTATATGTATCTACATATATCTATATCTGTATGTGTGTATTACATATATATGTTTGTACATATTCTATCTATCTACATCTGTCTATGTATTCCTACATCCCTCTCTATGTATGTATATAAATATGCATATTAAATATATATATATATATATATATATATATATATATATATATATATATATATATATATACATACATATATTGACATACATAAGTATTCATATGATAGATAGGTATATCAACATGTTTGTTTACAAAACTGTATACACACACTAACATACTGCTAAACATACATAACTGTGAAACCTACTTTGTACATTGCACTACAACCTACATTCAATCTACATTGATATGTACACATAGATGCCCTCACATACATATGTATGTACAGCCTTCACTGATAGTTGCTGTATGTCCCCTGCCCTATGCACATCTTCATATACATATGGATACAGACCAATGACACATATGGAGGGTTCACAGTATGTAGACTTTTAAAGTATTACTTTACATTACCTGTGTTTGGTTTGGTGTCCTGCTGCTCCAGTTGCCAGTTGTCAGCTTTCAAGTGGTTGTTGCTGACTGGTTTTGTTTGTGTATGTTTCTCTCTCTCTCTCTCTCTCTCTCTCTCTCTCTCTGTCTCTCCCTACCTCCACAGGGTGCAATGAAAGTATTGCATGTGTGGACTGGGAGTACAGCATGCTTTTGTAGGTATCTGCATATGCCCATGTGATGTTCTCTGCACCAGTTGTTAGCCAGCATTTGCTAATTGCATGCAGCCAGTTGTGTACTGATTGCAGTTCTCACTGTGATTCCAGGACAGTGCTATAAAAAGGTATGTGAGATAAGCATAGCCCTTTCAGAGTTTAAGGGCAGGGACCATGCTGGTATGCTATGGACACTGTTCTGTGAGTGTAAAGGTTAGTATCCCTCTCATATTTCTGGCTGTGTTGTAGATTAACATTTCTCCATTCATTTCTCCAGTTTCCTGTACTAAATGTGTATGTACACTGACACCCAAAACTACTACTACTGTTAATGTGGGTGTGTGCGCTTTCCTGTGGGACATGTGGTGTAACTGGTATATAGCAGTGGCTCTTGCACTTTGTTGCTATGGCTTCAATATTTGCCCTTTACATTCACTACTTGTATGCCTGCTAGATGCCTTGACTGTAGTGTGTTGCTGTGGCTTTCCTAATGTATCCATTGCATGTGTTGTAACACCTTTCTGCCTACTGTTTGTACATTTCACAGGGAGTCTGTCAGGCATCCCTGTAACTCAGTCACTGTTGCTATGTCTAGGCTCTTAACTTTTCACATATGGCAGTGTCAAACCTCTCAAGTGTACAGATATTTGCAGGTTGTCCACATTTGTGCCTCATATTTTGGTCAATATCTCATCAACAGCTTTTTCTGGCAATTCACTCTGGGCTCAAGTCAGACTATAGTGACAAACATTTCAGTTTCAGACTTCATACCCTTCCAAACATCCAACAAAATGCAGGACCTGTTACTCTCTGAACTGTCTAAGTTTGTTGTAGCATTATTTGGAATGTGTCCCTGTTTTTGGCCCTTTGCTCCACATTTTTTATTACTTAGTCCGGATGTGTTCCTGTAAGAGGTTATGGGGTATGGGCAGTGATTATACTGCTGTGAGTATGTGTGTGGCTTGCAAGGTGCTACGGTGACATTATTACCTACTAGCTACCAACTAGCATGGCTGTTTCTGTTCACACACTACTATTCTAGAAATCCACTACATTTGACAGTAAATATACATGACATGCTTTGTGTACTACACATCCTATATTCCCTTTACATTCATTCCTACTATTACATGATATATTTATTGTAGCACAATGTTCTTATATAACAGTCATGGCTTAGTGGTAAGTCATGCAGACTACTGTTTCCAAGGTCCTGGGTTCGGGACTGACAGTGGGATTTTATTTTGCTTTTGAGCAGACTACAGGACTTGTCATTCAGAGTGACTAAGGCACTTTTAAGTAGTTGTAACCAGGTTAGCACTGGTTTGCGTGGAGCTCACGCATGCGCACTGGCGTTCAGCTCCGCACACACCTGCTTACAACTGCTTAAAAGTGCTTACTCTTGCGCACACCCGCGCTATTTTCTTTGAAAGAAATGAAAATGGGGAGACAGGAAAGTGGTGAAAAAGGGGTCACAAAGAGGGTAAGACAGTAGGGAAACAAGCTCGGGTTTTGCAGGAGGGATGTAGGTAAGGCCCATAGCTGCCCATTTCTTTATCAGCAACAGCTGTGCATATGTTTGTAATTCGGTGTGCCATTTGAAACCTTCCACCCCTGAGAGAGGTGTAAGGACAACAATAATACTTGTTGTACAGCCAATTGTAATTGACAGTTTCCATGTCCAGCAGACATGTGTGCGAAATGGGCAGCTATGTATGGGGCATAATTTTTTTGTGGTTACAGAGTGCCCTTTTTTTTTTTCAGGTGAGAGTGGTATGCCAGGTATGGGAAGTCGGTATAGCTGGGGAGGTAGGTTGGGTAGGTTAACAGACAAGACAAACAAGATGCATATAGGGGCGGTGTATGACACATGTGGGGGGGTTACACAATTGATGGGGATGGATGTTTGGATATCTAGAGCCCATGAGCCCACAGATGGCAACAGTGGAACTGATATCCCCACCCATGGGAAGTTGCCACTGTGCCTTCATGGCCCAGGACGGGTCTGTGCTGGGGGCTGTGTAGGCCGGGCAGCAGGCATAGGGGCCCAAGAACAGCTTCCTGGATCTCCCTACGCACCACAGTCCGGACATTACGGAGGGTGAGTGGATGTTCTCCTCTGGCCACACTTGCAGAGGGGGGGCGAGCCCCATCCCCTGCAGTGCTTCCACCCGCAGGTGGCACAGGGCCACCGGAGGAGGGTCCGGCTTGGGCACTACTGCCAGGTGCACTCGCCAGCTGAGGAGGGAGAGGTGGGTCTGCTGAAACCCGCCTTCCCTGTCGTCCTATGTTTTGCATTATGTCATGACAGTTTGGGTTAGTAATGTACAATACCATTCACAATTAGTTGTAACAGCATGCATTAGTATTCCCTTTAACCAAACACCCAGATATTCAAACCATTGAACAGCAAGCATAACACATGCATATTTTGAACAGCAATATACAGTCCAACAACATGCAGGGTTGATTGATGGCAACAGGCCATCAGGTTTGAATGTATGAACAGGGCAGATGCATCAACGTACATGCAAATATGTATGAACCAACAGGACAAATGTCCAGGGGTGTTAATTGTGATTGCACATACCAATTTCACGTGGAATGGATTATATGTGGTTATAGGGTAGGGTGACGAAAATTTAATTAACAACTTCAAATACCAATACATATGCTGTACATTTCTAATAGCTGTAGATATATACACACTACAGTTCTGCCTACAGTTTCCTATGTGATAACTACTTCAAGTTGGTGATAGGAATGTTACTGCTACATCAATATACATTTTCATTTTTATTCATACACATTCATATCTGGCTCTGTTCAGCTACATCATCCTGCTACATTTGCTTTATATAGCTATAGACAACTGTGGATGTTTGGTATTTCAGACAACCATACTATCTGCATATTGCAGACTGTGAGCAACATATCCAGATTTTGGGATACACATTCCAGCTGCGGTAACATTTTCAACACATTTTACAGTTTGGTTCTGCTTGTCACATTCATTTCATTCTTTACTGACTGCAATATACTTTATTCAGGAGTTATTACTACTTTATTGGTGGATACATAACTCTTTCTCACACTCTCTCACTTGTTTTATTTTTACAATTCAGGATGGTACTTAATTCTAGGCTTTATTGACATGTTTTACCTGTAGTTATTACAATCCTTTCCAACAGTCTCACTTCTGTCATGTTTCTGTATTTTAACAGGGATATATTTCACACGTGTTTTACTCAGCTTCTGCAGCTGTACTTTTCAGCCTGCTGCAGGTTATGTACTATTATATTACAGGTGGGACATCTTTATTTCAGACTTTATTTCAGACTTTTTCATTTTTCTGTTTGGATTACAGACTGCATCACACTTTTGTAATCAAGCAATACTTGCAAACCCACTTACACTGTTACTTGCACATTTTATTACTTAGTGACTACACTGCACTCTTTTGCTAACTGTCATACTTTTACATTTATTTACAGTTACAGGGAGAGGATTACTGACCTGCCTGGTGGCGCTACCGTGCCAGCCTATCACCATAGGCTCTATGGTTCACAGAATGGACACCTGCAGCTGTAATATAAATAAAGTAATATTGGAATACACATCTCCATAATATCAGCTAGGTTAATTTCTTACATAAATAATAAGATGTAACTTACTCAGTAGTGGGGCGTTGGGCATTTGCCAGGCCTCCTGGATCCAATGGTTCAGTTGGTCCTGCTTGCATCTCTTCAGGTCTGCATGGTGGTGACGGACCTGCTCACCAGTCCTTGGTATCCCTGTGGCACTGGTGAGATCATGAGCCAACCGGTCCCACGCCTCAGCCCTATATGCTCCCCACAGGAACGGGCCCTGCATGAGTTGGGCCTCATGATTGTGGACAAGGAGCCAAACCATATATTTGGACTCCTCAATGCCCCACCTCTGTGCTCGAAAGCAACTACTCTCACCTACACCTGACATTCTGGCTGCAAGTTGGTTCTACAATCAGTTATGCTGTGTATTCCCGCCTATGGGGCTTATATATGCCGTTTTTCCCCGCACTTATCTGTGATTGGCCATTTTGGAATTGTATCAGCTTCACAAAACCTGCTTTGTCATGCTCCTCTTTCTATTCATTCCTATATATTTGCTATTACTGCATTTCTAAGTGCAGCTGTCATGGCTTAGTGGTTCAGTACCTTGACTATGGTGCATGGTATCCTGGGTTCGAACCTGGCCACTGCTTTTTAAATTTTATGACTGTCTACACAGGTTAGGAGGTGTGTCTGTGTAAAGGCAGTTTTGTTACAGCTTGCTCAACATTGCCCGTCGGTTAGCTTGTTGGCGCGGCGTGCAGCTCCGCGCAAATGGGTTACGCTGGTTTACGTGTCATTTGTCTGTCAGCACGCATATTACGCTCAGCTCAGCTACGGGCACACAGTTTCAGCGTGTTAAACCACTGCTCACCTACGGGCACTCATTTTACACCTGTTAAACCACTGCTCACCTATGGGCAGATGCACTCAACTTGTTAAACTGTAGCTCAGCTATGGGCACATCTGACATTTTTTATTCTTTTATCTCACATTTCTTCAAAATAAATGGCCCATTTCATTACATTTTACATAAAATATAATTTTATATGTGTACATATATGTCAGGGACTTGTTTCATGCTTATTTCACTAAAAATAAAAATTGATGTTGGGGGGGCTCGAGCCATGACTGCCTGCTCTTCAGCCGACGTCTCTACCGCTACGCTATTGCTTCTTGGCTTACTTTGCATATGTAGTTCTTGTATGCTTTTCCACTGACTGCTAACTGTGGCTAAGCTACGGGCACACCCGCGCAAACGAGCGCACTCGTGGGCAAACATCTTTACAATTTAAAAAAAATATATAAGATGTTCATTTATATATTTTATGTTCATAGTTTGTGGGGGCATGTGTTGTGTTGTGTTTATTCACATTTACACGGACTCTGTCATGGGGGTTTACTTTCAGGACTTTTACTCTTCTGGGGCTGTGTCCGTTTGCAGGGCTCGGCCTACGGACACGCCCCCTACTGTCTTCCACGGACCATGTAAGCCTTAGGTGTGATTCAGCATGCCCTCATGCAAATGCATGACATGCTGACGTCACACCGTTTAACTGCAGCCTCCGTGTAAGCCTTGTAACTCTTACATGGAGTCTTCGTGAATCCTGCCCACTGTAAACTTAGCTGACTAATGGTTGAATTTTGTTGTATTTCTCTGCCTATAGATTGCGGCTTGTCAAAACTTTTGTTAACTTATACAGTATTAGCACTGATTAATGGTGGAATTCTGCTGTATTTCTCTGACTATAAATAGAGCTTTGTTATATCTCTGTTAATTGACACGGTATCGGAGTAATCCTGCTGTAATATTATTAGGACTACTTAGATGAAGGTCATATTTACAGATATCTCTTAATAGTAATACTGAAATTGCTTCTGTAATCTAATGTCTGCTGACTATGCGTTTTTAAATGTAGGCTGCTGTATATGTGGATACAGTTAATCTGTCTGTACTTGTAATATCTGCTTAATGTTCTCATCCTAATTATTCATCCACATTTCTAACTATTCAGTCTGCCTGTGAACTACCTTAACCAACAACTAGACCTGGTCTACTACTAATATATATTAACAGTAAGCTTTCTCCCATACTCTGTATTTTCCAGCTGGTCTCCCTTTCTGTCTTTTCTTCCTTATCTATGTTGTTCACCTGGTTGCTTGTCTCATTCACATATTTCACCTCTCCTTTCTCCCACTCTACTCCTATGTTGTAAAACGCTACAACTCACCCACCATGAACTCAAGCAACACCTACAAACTTCAGTTTGCAGCACAGCAAAATAAAGTAAATGTTTGAAAATAATTTTATTACTCTCCTGCAACATATACATTTGTTGCAAGGCTCTCTGCACACCATTGGGCACCACCTTTACTATCAGCTTTCTTGTTCATCTTTATTTCTCTTCAAATAAATGTCCCCCCTTAAATTTTCTTCCTTTTTACCCTCTCTAACTGCTTTGTGTTAACTCTGTGTTATCTACCATACCCTACCCTATATTACAGCTGAAAACCTTGCTTTTCCCTTCCTTTTACCCTTTCCTTTGCATTCCTGTCATTAAATATTCCATAATAGTGTAAATACTAATAATTTTACTCTACTTATGTTTCTTGTGATAGGATTCTGCTGATAGCTGCAACTCTGTTTATTCTACTCACTCCACTCTCCTCCATGCCCCCATATCTCACCCACCCCGAGCCTGTACTCACATCCCCAGCAAACCACTCCCTCTAATTTACACTATCCAATTATATACAACTCTACCCTGTCCACACCCATAAAACACTCATAGATTACATACCTTTATTTAACCAAGCTGATCTGCTTTCCCCTTCCTACATCACCTTGAATCTCATTTCCCCCTACTATAAATTTTGCATCCGTTATTCCTTACAATATAACTGTAGAATAGTATGTGTGTGTGTGTGCAGTACCTTTAAGAAGCATTTCAAGGTTGGCACGTGCATATAAATGGCAAGCACATGCTAGCTTCAGTGCCATTTTGAGAGTACACCCAGAGAGTGAGCATGTATGAGTGTAACAGCTAGTTTGTTTATAAATTTATCCAAGTCAAGGTTATTGAGCCTCAATCCAGGTCTATATCAAGATGTTGAGTGATAAGAAGAGTGAATGCTCTTTTATCAAACGCTAAAAACCGAAAGCAGTAAATGTCGAACACACAGAGCAGCAATTTTTTTCCCCAGGGGAAAAAAAATCACTGCTCCGCAAAAAAAAATCCAAACACAAAATAAAGCGGGAGGCATCACACCCTCCACAACCCCTGATGTGAGGGGCTGTGTACCCCACACCCCCTATTTAAATATACCAACTCTGAGATCACACCACAGTGGAGAAATGGCAAAGTCCCGAAAACAGCCCAGCAATTTTTTCCCCTGGGGAAAAAAAATGTTGTTCCATGTGTTTGCCATACAGTGCTTTTAACTTTTAATGTTCAATAAAAGAGAGTTCGCTCCTTTTATCTTTTGACTTCGTAATATAGACCCCCTCAATCCTGATGTGTTTATACATAATAAAGCTGTTTAAACAGAACCCACAAAGACTCATCTATTTTATCCTGACTGGACGAGCGACATGATGTCAGAACTGGGATTCCAGAAACTGCTTTTCAGAGATATGAGGTACAGAGATGACACTGAAGGTAAACTAAGAGAAACGAGCATGAAAAAGGGCCAGAAATGAACCCAAGTTAATGAAAACTTGCACAAATTATTTATTTTATAAAAAAGATAACATGGAGCATTACAAGGGCACAAACCACATTATTAAAATAACGAAAGGCACAAGAGGTCCATTAATTAAATGAGATGTTTAAAATTAAGATATCTGATAAAATGATTATCAGAAAAGCACATAAGGGCTTTGGAATTACCATGGAATTGCAAAATGAGCGTGTTTAAAATAAAATGGGCATGTTTAGAGTAAAACGAGCACAACAAAAGTATAATGGACATGGAGAAAGATTAAATGAGCAAAATTAATATAAAAGGACACATTAAGCATAAATAAAGCAAGGTGACTGTATGTTTTTTTGGCAAAGTACTGTGTTTTGGCATGACTACTATTTCACATTGTATTCAGGGCATAACTAGAATTATTCAAAGTATCTCAAAGTGTGTAAAAGTGCTTACAGTGTGTGCTTATTACTGTGCATTTATTCTGGAGAGTTTATTTGAGTGCAAAGTGCAACTATTTCATGAAGTACAGTCAAAATACAGCCATTTCAAAAGGTTTCTTGTGCTGGGTATGTCTATTCACAAAGTGCCACCATTACAGCGTGTTTCTCCCACTGTAAAGAGTTATTTAGCAAAGTACTGCCATTTTGGGAGTTTCATTGTGTTGTGTACTGGTTATTTGCAAAGTGCACTTACTTGTAATGTTTCTTACTCTGAGCTTCTTCTGCCCAGTTTATTCACACAGTGCAGTTATTTTGAAGTGTTTCTTACACTAAGATGTGGTTTCTTATAGTACAGTGATTTCAAGAGTATCACAGTGCCTGAGAGACTTATTTCAAAAAGTTCAGTTATTCAGAGGCTTGCTGTGCTATTGGACATAGTTACAAATACTGGCATCAATTTCTGGCATATGTATATATGTGTGTGTGATCATCCATGCTTGCAAAAGCCTTTGCTGGTGTGTGTTAATATGGCAGACAGATTTTGAAAACCAACACCATTGGTGTTTGATCAGAATATTACAGAGAATTGGAGAACATTTGAGCAAGAGTATGATATTGTTAAAGCAGCTTTTTCTGATGAAGATACATGCACCAGGGCATTCATTTTGCTAACCTTAGCTAGGTCAGAGGCCATTGAAAGAGAGCATTCATTTGTGTATGCACCAGCAGTATATGAGGGTGAAGGTTAAAACCATCATATTGTTGTACAGACTGAATCAAGGGAAGACCCCGAGTGTTTGAAGTGCAAGTTCAGGGAAATGTGTAACCCCCAGGCAAATATTACATTAGAGAGGTATTTGTTTTACACAAGAGATTAAAAACCAGGGGAAACTTTTGCAGCTTATATAACTAACCTGAGAAAGAGAGCTAAAACGTGTCAGTTTGGTGACTTAAAAAAATGAATTAATAAAGGACAGGCTTGTGTGTGGTATTAATAGTGCTGCAGTGAGAAAGATTTTGCTTTGTGACAGTGATTTAAAGCTGAGCAAAGCTATTGAGATTTGTCAAATTCATGAAATTACAGAAAGGCATACTAGTCTGCTTGCAAGTGATAAGAGCATGGTTTCAGCAGGCTCCAGACCAAATGTAGACAGCATGTAACATGTGGCTAGCAGAAGCAGGCCTAAGCACATGGCACCTACAACCCATGTGGGTTTTCCTGGGAGACCCCATAGTTTTCCAGCAAGTTCTAAGAAAAGGACAGGCTCAGTGCAATACAAGGGTGAGTCAGCAAAACCCAAATCCAGCTTTATTGTTAATTGTCACAATTGTGGTGCCAATCATGGGTCTAAGAGAGAAAATGCTTAGCATTTGGCTAGCAATGCCACAAGTGTAAAAAATGGGAACCATTTTCAAAAGTTTTGCAAATCAAGCAAACCTCACACAGTCACTTATAAAAACAAGTTGATCATATAGAGAGCTGAAATTCTACTTTCTATGTAGATGGCATATCAGTAATTGGTGAAAAGGTTGATGCAGTACATTTGTTGGCAAAGAATGAAGTATTTTGTACTGTCCAGATCAATGGTAAAACCACCAAGCTTAAAGTCGACACTGGCTCAAAGTGTAATGTTATGTCAGCAGACACATTTGCTAAAGTGAGAACTAATGAACAACTCTATATGGCTAGTTGTGTGAAACTTGTTGCTTATGGAGGTGAAGAAATTCAAACCGAAGGCTCAGTAGTGCTTTCATGTTATTTGGCTAGGAACTGTTACAGCTTGTTATTCTATGTAGTCAGAATACCTTTGCAGTCATTACTGGGTCTCAGAGAGAGCCTGAGAATGAATTTGCTTTCTTTTACCAAAGAAGTTTATCATATAAGCACATATCCTAGTTCCAATTTTACTGAAGCCATTTTCTCGGAGTATGCTGATGTTTTCTATGACAAGTTGGGCAAACTTCCAGTTGTGTATTCTATGAAGTTAGACCCAGATACCAGTCCAGTGGTCAGATCAGTAAGAAAAGTTCTGATAGCTATACAAAATAAATGTAAAGCTCAGTTGAATAAAATGGTGCAGCAAAGTACAATTTGTCCAGTTACAGACCAACTGAATGGATATCATCCATGGAAGCAGCCCACAAAAAAGGCTTAGATGAAAGCAGAATATGTATCGACCCAAGAGATTTGTGCAAAGCATTAAATAGACCACATCATCCAATGTGCACAGTTGAGGAAGTCGCAGCCCTAATACCAAATGCCACGTTTGCTTCTGTCTTAGATGCAAAAAGTTAATTTTGGCTAGCAGTGCTTAATCGCCAGTTCTCATTACTGACTACTTTCAGTACTCCATTTGGCAGATATAAATTCGTCAGGATGCCATTTGGAATATATTCTGCAAGCGAAGACTTTCAGCATGCAAGGGAGCAAATTGTTTCAGGTTATCCTTGTGCAATAATAGTAGATGATATATTGATTGGAGGCAATGGTGAAGCAGAGCATGACAGAAACCTTAAGGAAGTTCTAGACAGAGCACGTGAAGTGGACTTAAAGTTCAATACTCTGAAGTGCAAATTCAGACCACCACAGGTTACATATGTAGGTCATTTATTCATTAGCACTGGGTTATGACCAGAACCGTCCAAGCAAGCAGCCATTCTTGAGATGCCAGCACCAGATAATGTTCATGCTGTACAATGTTTTCTTGGTATGGTCAACTATTTAGGCAAGTTTATACCAGACTTCAGTGAGTTCATAGCACCTTTGAGAGAGCGAACATGCAAAAATGTTACATGGTCTTGGTTGGAACAGCAGCAGCGAGCATCTGAAGACCTTAAGCAGAAAACTGTCACCCCACATACATCAAGATACTATGATGTCAAAAAAACAGTAACTCGTTTCTGTGATGCTTCAAAATTTGGTCTTGGCGCAGTTATTGTTCAAGAAGGCAGACCAGTAGCCTATGTATCTAGAACTCTTATCGAAACTGAAATGCAATATGCTCAAATTGAGAAAGAACTTTTGGCAACAGTATTTGCATGTTCAAAGATTCATAATTATATCCATGGTCAAGCTATTCAGATTGAAACTGATCGCCAACCTCTAGTTACTATTCTAAAGAAGCCTATGCAGTGAGATAACAAAGAATAATGCTCAAATTGCAATGGTCTATACAAAAGGCAAACATCCTTATCTGGCTGATACCTTATCTAAATCGTCCAGAAATACAGTGGAACAGATTCATCCAGAGAATTTTGACTTTGACATCATGGAACTGTGGAATTTTTCTACCACAAGACTTGATGAGCTGAGAGATCATATGAAGATTGATCCAATTTTGCAAAAGCTTAACCGCTACATTAATGTTGGATGGTTATCAAAGCAATCTAGCATACCACCTGAAGTGCAAACTTATTTTCCTTACAGAGATAAGATATAGATGGAAGATGGTATTATTTTCAAAGGTCCTAAAATTGTTGTTCCTGCTTCCTTACAACATGAATATATGAATCTACCAAAAGAAGGGTGAGAGAACTAGTATTTTGGCCTTCTCTAGCAAAAGACATTGATAAAGTACTTTCTTCTTGTTCAGTACGCAGTAGTACTAAACTTCATTTGCAAAAAAGAACCACTTCAGCTAAGTCAAGTTCCTGAACTATCTTGGTCAACAGTAGCCACTGATATATTAGAGTGGAACAATCATCATTACTTAGTGTTGGTAGACTCTTACTCAAACTGGTTTGAGATTGATTTACTACCTAATCTAATGTCCACTGCTGTTATCACCAAGTTGAAACATAATTTCTCAGTCCATGGTCCACACAAAGTTGTTTCTGACAATGGTACTCAATTTACTAGTCAGTTGTTCCAGAATTTTTCAAAAGAATGGGACTTTCTACATGTTGCTAGTAGTCCAGAATATCCACAGTTGAATGGAATAGCTGTACAGAGTGCAAAGCAATTGCTTGAGAGGTCAGAGAGTGATATTAGCAATGTCTTTTTGAATTTACTCAATCTCAGAAACATACCTCGTGATGATATACTTGGTTCCCCTGCTTAAAGACCTCTATATAGGCAAACCAGAACAACACTGCCTATTAGTTCCAGTTTGTTGAGGCCTAAAGCTAACAACAACAGGACAGTTAGAGCCCAATTATTTACAAAGTGTTCTTTCCAGAAATCCAGTTATGATAAATCAGGCAAATGTCTTTGTCCATTGAAAGAAGGAGAGACAGTGAGGATACAAACAGCAAAAGGTTTCCACCGGATTGGTCAAGTAACAGGTATATGTCCGAGCCGAGATCCCACTTTGTAGAATCTGAGGGTGTGGAGTACAGGAGAAATCACAGACATCTTCCTCCTGTAGCAGAATCAATATCGCAGCATTGTTTCTGTGATACAGACTCTAGATCTCAGAGCAATCCAGACAATGTTCCTGTTGCAGAACCTGTCTTAACTTCTACTTCCATTCTTGATGGTGTTTTTGATGTACCTAAGGTTGAACATTCAGCAGAGGCAGTCCTAGTTGCTAGACCTAATTCTAATTTCTATGTCACACTATTTGGTCGTATATCCAGACCTAGTGTGAAATACACAGCAACCTGGACATAATTGTTTATATGTATTTAGTTCTGGATAATTGCATGACAAAGAATTATTTGTATTGATTGCATATTGATTGATGTTGTCAGTATTGCATGACTGATTTCTCAAAGAGGGAGGATGTAGAACAGTGTGTGTGTGTGTGTGTGTGTGTGTGTGTGTGAGTGTAGTACCTTTAAGAAGCATTTCAAGGTCGGCACATGAATATAAATAGTAAGCACATGCTAGCTTCAGTGCCATTTTGAGAGTGCATCCAGAGAGTGAGCATGTATGAGTGTAATAGCTAGTTTGTTTATAAGTTTATCCAAGTTAAAGTTATTAAGTCTCAATCCTGATGTGTTTGTACATAATAATGATATGATATGAACAGAACCCACAAAGACTAATTTATACCAGTGACAACAACCATCACCTCAAACTATCTTACCTTAAATCCAGGCTTACCACCTTCTCTCCTACTACTCCTATGTTTTCACTTCACCTATTAATACACACATCAAACTAACATTGTATAATAAATTTACTATTGACCAATCACGTCTCCCCATCACAAATTTCAAGACAAAACACCTAACAAAATATCAAAGCCCACCCTGAAAACAACACGTTTCCAACCTTACCTTAAACTGCTCACATATCACTAGATAACACAAATCTCTAAATGCACCTGATATTTCATTCTAACATATACATACCTCACACTAGACATGCTCCACTTAACCTCCCTAACATTTTTACTGTTAATTCTCAACCTTGCTACAACTATATCATCACATACCCCATTCACCAATACACATCGGTAACCACCTTTAACTATCTCTCCAACAAACAATGCATATTCTCACTTATCTCCTCCCAGATTTTCCCCTATACCCTCCCATATTATTCAATCCAGAAATTGGCCTCCTATCCTCCTATGAAACCACACGTGACACCAATACCATCGCCTATGTATAAAAAAACATATACCATGGTACTCATTTCTCATCACCTACCTACTCAAAAGTGGAGACATACATCCTAACCCAGGCCCACCCCTTAATCATAATCCCAAAAGTAACCCCAAATATTTAAACATACTAACACCGAACCTTAGAAGTATATATAATAATATAGCCCCACTGCATGCCTGGATTGTTCAATATAAATCTGACATATTAGTCCTTACAGAAACATGGCTACACCACAATGTAAAAGACTCTGAAATACCTCCATACTTTGCAATAACCAGACGAGATAGATCTAAAAAGAAAGGGGGAGGGATAGCCCTTCTCTATCCCTCTGCACTCAGTATCACACCCTACACCAGTAATATACCAACCTTTTCTAATGCTGAGATAGTAATCTCTTCTTTGAACCTCAACACAACAAAAATAATTTGCATAATAGTAATATATATCCCACCAGGACACAATATGCCAGTATTGGAAGATATATTATCCTGGACATCCCAAACAATAAATCATAAAACAATCTTAGGAGATGTAAATATAGATTGGTAGACCATTGCTTCCAGTTCCCCCATATATACTATCAATCTGTATGGCTTTTCACAGCTTATCAATAGTCCAACAAGGTACAGCAAATATCTTAACTGCCAAACTACCATAGACTGGATCCTAGTATCCCACCCCTCCAATTATCCCTCTGCAGGTAGTCTGTCTATTTCCCTGAGCCAAACAAACAGCAGCAGGGTCATCATGACATCCAAACAAACAGCAACATGGTCACCACGACATCCAAACAAACAGCAGTATGGTCCCTCTGCCATCATCTGCCAGCTTATGCCATTAGAACAAGCTACCAACAATTAAGAATACACACTGTAAAATCAGTTAGGAATTCAATTAATGTTTGTAAGCATAAATCCAACAATCTCCTACATGAAATAGACTGGACACCCCTTAAACTACTATCCCTTAATGATGCCATACTATACTTTAATAACAACTTCCTTCACATACCTAATACCCTAGCCCCCATTTGTATGAAAAGAATCAAAAGGAAATCAGTCCCATGGCTTTCTAAGGAATGTAAACACCTGATGAAGCAAAGGGACCTAGCCTGGAAACTAAACAAAAATGAATAAAATCATGTCATCTTCAAAACACTATGTAACAAAGTGAGAAAATTAATTAACAAAGGTAAATCATACTATTCCCTGCTTCAACTCTAGCATAAAACCAACACCAAAAATGGTGGAGCTCCATATCTACTTTACTTAACCCTGGGAAAAATAGAGATCACACCCCTTCACCTGATATCCCTCCATCACAAATGACCAAACACTTTAACAAGCATTTCATAAAATCAATAGCCGATCTACTAAAACCCCTAACACTGGACCACTCCATCCTTCAACATATTTACCCACCAATCCTATACCATCTACTACCTCTAACCCTGTCATTAATAACCCCCCTACTCAACAAAATGTCATACAAACTTCATTCTCATTTCAGCCCATACCAACAAACACCATACAAAGAAACTGCTATAAAAACTAAAACCCTGCTCCAACTTGGCTGATAATCTTTCACCACACTACCTCAAACTGGTTGCCAACTCAATCTCCTACCCAATCAGTACCCTTATAAATAGGTCTTTATCTGAACTGGAAGTGCCAGCCACATGGAAACAAACTCACATCACCCCCATCCACAAAGGAGGCAACTCTATTGAACCAACCAATTTCCGTCCTATGTCCATCTTGTCACCCATATCCAAAATTCTCAAAAGAGGTATCCATCAGCAAGGAATGCAATACCTATGGTTTATGACCCTGCCACAGCACATCTACAGCCCTATTATCCTTTACAGACACCATGAACAAGGCCAGAGATGCATGATGCTATACAGCCTCAGTATTCCTTCACCTCTCTAAGCCCTTTGACACGGTCTCTCACCAGCTTCTACTGAACACACTGTCTAACTTAGGCTTCTTACATAACAGAGTAAAATGGTTTCAGAGCTACCTGAAAGATCATAAATAAGCTGTGAAATGGTCCAACAAACTCACCCTTTCTCCACAGTCCTACTGGAGTTCCTCAAGTTTCCATCCTTGGGCCCCTACTTTTCAACATTTTAACTAACAACCTTCACACTTCCTCCAACCCTGGAACCCTCATTCAATATGCTGATGATTCCACCATAACCAGTACAGCTCAATCACTACCATAACTGCTTTCAAAAACTCAACAGTCCTTTACTGCAGTCTAATCCTCTCTAAGAAATGCCCAACTCTTTCTTAATCGAAAGAAGATTAAATTAGTACTCTTCCACCCCACAAACACCTCCCCTGTCACTGATCATTTCAACATCTTTGCATCTGACAACATTGTCATAGAAATAGTGTAGGAAACCAAATTTCTAGGAGTAATCATTGACAATAAATGTTACTTCAATCACCATATACAGCAAAATATAAAGAAAACTCATCAAAAACGGGAACTCTTATATTGATACAAACATTTCTTAACTACAGCAACCGAAGTTTCCCTAGCAAAAACCTTTTTACTTCCATCCCTTCTTTACAGTGCCCCTATGCTAACTGATTTACAAACTTCTACCCTAAAGAAGATGGAAAAGGGCTACAACAAAGTAGCTAAGTTTACCGCAAACTTTAAATATTGCAGAAATCACTGTGAAGTGCTACTAGAACTAAAGTGGCTTGAACTTCCCAACCAACTTGCTTTTATTCAGCTATCCACTTTGCACAACCTTATTTTCAGGCCTACTGCCTTCCCTGCACTAGCAAACTTAATCACAACTTATACACCAAATCGATCCTTATGATCAGAAAACAAAAATCTCTTAGCTATCTCAAAACCCACACAAAAACAGGTCAATCTCTATATTCATATTCTGTTTCTAAACAATGGAGTTCACTACCTCTTGCTACCAGGTCTATGCCTGGCCTAACCCACTTTAAAGCCTCTTTAAAAAATATCATCTCAAAAATACATGGATCTGTTCCTGTATAAATCCAGCCTAATGTTCAGCTCTTCCTCTTGTTCCATGCTAGCTTCAAATTCTTCCTTTTCTGTCACATCTCACTCCTTCACAGTCTATATGATCTTAAGTCTTTCCTAACTCCTTCTTTGTTTCTATACCATATCCTTAAGCTCAGTCTGTAATGCCGCTACTTATCTTAACTCTCTCACTATCTTTCTGCATTATTAACTCTTCTGCTATTATTTTCCTAACTTAAACCATCATTTTATTTTCATGTATTATAGCAGCTATGTCATACATTGCACTACCTACATACTGTTTTATATACTTTATCTACACAGAGGCTATGTATATGTTGGTAGAATGACTAAAATTGTATATAATGATATAACTCTGTAGAATTGTCTGGATAGGTAGTATAACTTGTCACCTAGTTTACCTTCTATCAACTTATTTTTATATACTATTCCTCATGTCAATTATATTGTTTTTGGACTATAATGTAATTGTATTGTACTGTATGTGGAGTTTTTCTCCTCAGGCCTCCACTGAAATGGGTTCTGTAGACCCAGTCGGACCACCCCGGTAAAGAAATGTCAAATAAATAAATAAAACCTGGGTAGTAAAGGCAATACAACTGAGGAATCTACAGGTGATGGAGATGAACTACCTGAAATGGGTGGTAGGATGCAACTTGTGGGACAGACAAAGAAATGAGGGGATCTCAGCAGAATCCTAAGTAGCTCCAATTGCAGAGATGGTCAAAGAGAACAGATTAAAGTAATTCAGGCACAATTCCAGGAAAACAGAAGACAATACGGGAGATGATTTGTGACAGAAAAAATAAAGGTTCCAACAAATAGATGGCTGAACTGTGTGGGAAAAGACTTATGACAGTCATGTAGGACAGTGGCAGTGAATTGAGAGAGATGGCGACAGCTGAAGCGATACCTTGATCATACATATAAAATGGGAAAAAAGGGGGTTGATGATGATAATGAGTATATACCCTTTGGACTACATACACAAAACCACACAGACAAGTAGGTATATTAAATTACATAAGATTAATAAACATATATGAGTATATGTTAATTTCTTCATGTGCAGAAGTATCGGGTCTGACAACAATGAGTAAGAGGCAGCAATTCTTATTTCACTGAATTACTGAAATGGGCTTAACATGAGTTGTGCAGAGGGTTAGGTCTATGCCTGCTATTTGAGTGCTTTGAGGAAACTGGAATCAATGATTTTCACTATTTATAGACAGAAAAATAAATAGACACATATAAAAATACTTTATATTGTTGACTAAAAAGCTAACGTTGCTCTTTACGGCTGAGTCATTGGACAATATAAAACACATGAAATGCAGTTTACTCAATTAACATAATGTACAGGCAGTGGACTCTCAAGATGGCTGCACAGTGAGCAACAGCTTAATTCTAGCTCTCCCGGGGTGAAAGCAGAGAAGGCCAGTGGACTTGTGTGTTTCTGGGTAAATTTCAGTAACTGGCTAGAAAGTGCACTGCCTGGATGCCAGGAAAAAAGGAAATGCAGAGGACCTAAAAGAAAATCAGCTACAAAAGGTATAGAAAAACACTGACTGTGAAAATTACTGCAGCTGTTCATCAAAAAGGAGTGCAAGCTCCAGATGTGACTTCAGTAACCTAGAAGAAAATGTAAGACAACTGCACACAGACCTGGTCAAAATAAATGAAACACTGATGGAGTATATCAACTGAAACAACAAAAGCTGGAAAAAAAAAATGGAAGAAGCTTTAAACAGATATTCAGACGAGGTGACAAAAACTGTAAAAATCAGAGGTCAAAAATAAGAAAAGCCTGCCTGAATACGAGACTGCTCAAGAAGAGATGTTTCACAAGATAATAGAATTGCAGGACAGAGCACATACGGAAAACCTGAGATTTTTAGCTGTACCAGAGAAGCTGGAAGGAACAGACTGCATTAATTTTATGAAGCACATACAAGCAACTGGACTGGTATTCTACAGCAGTTGTTAATTGGAAGGGCACATCTTGTGTATGCTCAAAACCTGGCTATGAGAAAGTAAGCTAGACTTTTAATGGTAAATAAGCAATCCTACCAGTAGAAGGAGCTGATTCTGACATAACTGTGGCAGAAGGACAAAGTAGTAAAAGTGTAAGACAGCAGAGTGCTTGTGAGGAATGATTGCTCCCTGTACACCAGCCAGAAGAGTACATTTATTCCACTATTCAGGGAATATTGAGAAGCAGGAGTGAGATTCAAACTGCTGTACCCAGCTATCTTCAAAATATTCTTACCTGGAGGGAAAAAATCATTTTTCTGAAGTACATGCTAAGGAGGAAATACAAAAGTCTGTCCAACAAAAAGTGAGCCATGAAACAGAAAGAGAGTCTGTTTCTTGTTCTTCTGGTAATAAAGACCACAGAGAGACTGTGCCAGTGAAACCTCTTCCAATGTTTCAATGGAAAATGCTGCAGAGAAGGAAGGGAGCAAGACAATTGACTAGAAATCAAGAGTACATTAGAAATGAAGCAGAGACAGGATGTGGGAGATGGCGATGAACAGGAGTAAAACCAGTAACTTGGAAATTGACAAATGTGGGATTACAAAGCAATAATTATATTTGTGAAATAAGCTGCGGTGGTGGTGCTGTGGTAGCGTTGTCGGCTCACAGTATGACGTTGTCCTGTTCGATTCTCAGCTAAAGTGTCTTCTGTGTGGAGACATGCATGAATGGGCGTACCTTCGTTGAAGGTTGTGCATCAGGCCGGGCAAGTTGGTATGTAAAAATCTACTGACAATCATTAGCGGACCGGAGTTCCGCTGTGGCAACCCCTAACCGGGAAAAGCCGAAAGATACAACAACATCAGAGAAGAAGAAGATCTGGAAATATTGGACTTTTTTTTACTTTGGACTTGTGGGGGACTCTAAAGCAAATGCCCTACTTCATGTCATTAATGTTATGAAAAATACTTGGGGGAGGGGAAGAAGAGAGAGAAAGTTAACTTTAAAAAACAAAATTGTTTCTTAGTTCCACTTTTATAGTGCATGATTTTCTTTTCATTCTATAAAGTATTCACAGTTATTTTTAAGTGTAATTGGGATACTATTGTAAATAGGTGCTCCTGTCTTTTTTTTTCTTCCTCCCTTCTCCTCTCGCACCTTGTTAAGTTTTAAAAAATGTAGCCACTGCAATGCAAAAAAAAAATCCTGGTTAAAAGAGCATGACAAAAGAAAAATGAATGTGTTTTTTCTCATTCTTGCATGGAGGAATGACTGGATTAAGATCCATAAGCTTGATCTAGTAACACATTTTAAAAGGAAGAAAGTAAATGAAAAAGAATATTGAATGTTATAAGTTTTTTTTCTAGCAAATAAATGTATGCTTAGTAGCAGTTCTGTATCTGGTCTCATGTCTCCATGGAAGATGTTTCTGGGGCCCAGAAGGGAAAGTGTAACAAAGAAGGGTAGACTTTTGAAGATATTGATGTAAATTTATGTATTATTCCCCAAGATACAAAAACTGGGCTAGGCTAGACATAATTTACATTTCACAGAAGATGTGCATTTAATTGAAGGTCTTGATATGCAATGAATAACTATTTCAGATCATGTGCCAATAATAACTAAAATAAAAATTCAGGGTAATAAAATAAAAATACCCATCAGTTGAAAAGAGAGGAATTTAAGGAATGGGAAGTGGAAATTATTCAGGAGCTATTAGAGAAGATAGACATTTCTTCTTAAAATATAGCCATGGAGTGGGATAAAATTTAAAGTGGAGTTTAAAAATAGGGTAGAAATAAAAGAAAGTGAGATATGGTTAGGAAATAACAAGAATTATTTAGAAGGACTGACAAATGTTAAAGTATTGCAGAATGGGAATCTCACAGAAAAAGAGCAGGAGCAACTGCAGAATGCTAAACAGAAAATAAGGGATTACCTTGATAATATGCATGCGTTTAGAAAGATTGCTGTTAAGCAAATGTTTTTTGATAATAATTCTAGGGCACAACAACTCAGGCAGCAGAAAGTAGAAAGGGCTGTCACCAAGCACAGGGAGCCTACAACATGGAAGATAACAAGAGATCCCATAGATATACTGGAAATATTTCAGAAATTATATGAAAGTCTGTTTAAAGCAGAGAAATATTGAAATCAATAAAAGGTACAAATGGAAATGTTTATGGATGAATTAAATATGCCAAGGTTAGAGGTAGATGAGGCTCCATTACTAACAGTATAGAAGGAGAGGAGATAAAAATGCTGATACGCAACCAATCTAAAGGAAAGACTGCAGGAATAGATGGTATTCCTATGGAAGTTGGGAATCTAGGATGGAAAAAAACTGATAAAGATCTAGAAGGTTTTGTTTAACAATATTTTAACAGGAGGAGAAGTACCAACATTCTGGTGGTATCTGTAATACTGAAAGAGGGTAATGATCCATCAGATCTGGGTTCATACAGGCCTATTTCAGTACTAAACCATGATTATAAAGTGTTTATGTCTATAATGGCTGAAAGAATGGGAAAAGTGATGCCAAAATCAATAGATATGAATCAATGTGGCTTTGTGGAGAGGAGTCAAACATTTGACAACATTAATAGAACATTGATGATCCAGAGGGAAGCAGAATGTAAAAAAAATACCACTGTTGTTGGTGGGTCTTGATGCAGAGAAAGCATTTGACTGAGTAAGCTGGGACTTTATGAGCACAGCAATGGAGGTATTTGCATGTCCTGATAAAATTGTAATGCAGGATAAATGAGGGATCAAAGGTAAAAATTAAAGTGGGTGGGTTCCTCTCTGATTTCTGTTTTTGCATAGGAACCAGACAGGGGTTTCCTCTTTCCCCTTTGTTATTTGCATTATATTTAGAACCACTGATAAGGAAAATAAGGGACTCAGAAATTCAAGGATATACTTGGTATGGTAGTCAAAAGAAAAGCTGTCTCTATTCGCATATATTATTTTACACCTGATAAAAACAGAAAAGGACATTACAGTGTCATGGAACATTTTGAGACAGCTTCAAATCTTTTTGGGGTACAAAACTAAAGAAGCTAAAAGAAAGGCAATAGCAGTAAATAATGTACCCACTCAAGAATTGGTTCAGCAATTTCCATATTTATAGGGACATGATAAAATTAAGTGTTTAGGAGTATGGATTAAAAATAATTCCAGTGTGGCAGCTAAGGATATGTAGGAAGAGACTAAACAAAAGATATTATAAAAACTGAGAAATTGGAAGCTCTGTTATATTAGATATGGATACTAAGATAAAAGCAGTTAACATGTTTTTAGTCCTTTAGTTTTATACACAGATCAGTCATATTTTTATCAACCAGAAAAGTTGTGGATAGCAATTAATAAGGAGCTGAATGATTTTATCTGGGAGGGGAAAACAGCAAAGGGCAAGTGGGAGAAGCTGATTCCTCCAATAGAACAAGGCAGATTGGGATTTTCTGATTTGAAGGGGTATTGCAGAACTACACAGTTAAGGCATAAGAAGAAACCTATAATTGAAAGTGGAAAGAGATGATGATGAAACAGAAAGCTCAAGAAACAAGGACAGACTGGGATTTTGGATGCAGACTTTTAACGAGAATAACAATCACATGGAATATTATATTCATAAAGTAGCAAAAAGTATTGTATGAACTAAACCAACATGAGAATGCAGAAATGATTTTCTGCCAATAGGGATTACTGTAATTAGGGATATAGACAACAGGCTTGAGTGGGCTAGAATTTATTGGGGAAAACTGGCAAAGGAACCAAGGTATTGAAAGCAAATAACTAGAGAAGGAAAGGTAATAGAATAGGAAGATGCCAAGAATTTATTTGCACTGCAGATTAGAGATTGCCCTCCCTACTGAGGGCTGATATCACAGTATAGGCAAACAGAAAGAAATAGGGGGGGCCCTAAGTGAAAAACCAGCACTGGTAGAATTTTTAATACAATATAGAACAGAAGCTGCTGTTAAAAAAGGAATAATTAGTACAGTATATACAATATTGAATGATAACTATAAGACTCAATCAGAGGAGGTAAGAAAGGATTGGGAAGAGAGACTGGATAAGCAATTCACAAAGAACTGATGGGGGACATATGTATGTTTCCCAAATATCCAAAAAAATCTAGAAGATTTAGGATTTTTGCTTGGAAATGTTTACATGAATATTTTTATACCCCAAGTAGACTCGAGAGAATTTTTTCTCAGGTAGACAGCAAATGTTGGAGGTATGACAAGGAAGAAAGTAATTGGGAACATATTTTCAGGGAATGTAATGAGTTGGCAGACTTAAAATTCTCTACAGACTATTCTGTTGGAGATACTGGGTGAGCAAATTGGTGTAACTAGGGAAATGATTTTTCTGAGCAATGATACTGAACTGGAACTGCCTAGACATAGTAAGGCCTTGCTGAGTCTAATTACCGTGGTTGCCAAAAAAGCAATTACTAAAAATGGAAATCAAAGTCTAAACCAACTGTACTAGAAGTAGTGACTATAGTAACAGAGATAAAATAACTGGAATTGGGATTTTTAGAAAAGGGTAGGAGCAAATTACATAGGAAAAATGGGAATTGTGGAAATGATACATACAGGGAGGCATAAGGTTTAAAAGAAGCCAGGATTTAAATGAGCTATGTAATGTTTGGTAATGATTGGGTAGATTATAAGTGGTATATAATGTTTGCAACTAATTTTTTTTCAATATGGTTTGTGATGTAAACTGCTTGCAACTAAGTCATGTTAATATGGTTTGTTTTCATCTACATAAATTTACGATTGGATTGTCATAAGTGATTATTTAATAAAGATGTTTCTTGTTTAAAAAAAAAACAATGTACAGGCACTGAATCTGTCCATTTTTGAGAAGTTTTCCATAGAGTACCAATAAGTGGTGGTAAGTGATCACCAATCTTAGCAGCAGAACAAGTATGCAATAGTTATTTCATGACATTGTTTGCAGAACTATAAGCAGTTCCTGACTACAAATACGAGTCTTAAGTCTCTGATCAGTTATGAACAATTTCACAGGAATGTCTGGTATTACAGACAACTCAAAACTGATAATCTGTCTCCAGCAAATAGGCCTGATGCAGTAGATTGAAGAGAAATCTACATTTATTCTGCATAACTGCATATCCTATTCTTAGACAATGTAGAAGCTTTAACTCTGGTGATGTCCAAATATACTTACTTGTACATAAGATTTCTGTTAAAAAATTCCTTTAACAATATTTTGATGTTCCCCTTCCTTTAGACAAGACACATTTCTAGCACTTGTTCAGTGATTTTGCTTCTGTTTTAAGTTTTCCTAAGTAATTTTGAAGTTTGTGTTCTACTTTCTAGAAAAAATAGATAAGACATTGGGAACTTTGTTCTCATCCTTCCTCCTATCAGAAGCTGAGAAGAAGAAAAGACTACAGCTTGCAATGTTCTGTTTATGTACTCTAACAATGCTAAGGGAATGTGCATTTGATGGGATACGTCACATTTCTTCAGATTTTTTTACCCTCTGTATAAAGAGTTCCATTTGCCTATCTGACTGTGAAAGTCTTGGACTTGAAGTGAGATCCTGAAACCCAAACTTTTGAAAAGTATTGGAAATAATGGACTGTATCTTACAAATACATAATTAAATCCTTTTATCAGAGTAGAGACTGTTGTATCCTTCAATTGAATAAATTATGGATACTTTGAATAATAATTAGCACATAGCAGGAAGTTGAGATTCTTGTGCAGAAACAAGTTACCACCTACTCGTAGCCATGGTAATACCAGAATTTCATGTGATATCAGTTTCTCTTTCTGGTTTTGTTGCTATGTATGCTCCACTATGAACAAACTTACATCACTTGCTTTATTTGTACTCTCACATTACATCACTACATAATATTTCTAGCTCTTTCTTTTCACTTTCATATTCATTAATGAGACTGGTTTACATATGAATGTTGAAGCATACTCCTTCAACTCACCAGTTTCTGAAAGTTGAATATTAAAAACCAGTGAATCAAAAACACTAAAAACACAATAAAATTGTGTTCAGAAGAATGTTCTCAGTTGTGATGAATTATCACTTTCATACATCTACATGAGTCCCTGAACATGTCAGAATTACTCTCTCTGAAAGTTCAGTGTGGCTGAATTAATGGATGCATATGTTTGCATTTCTTGGTTAAACTGACATTATGGCTCCACTAAATAGTCATATTTCTGTATCTTCTCCAGTAGCTGTCTTCAATTCCTGAAATTTCTCAGAAGTTACTGGAACATCTGCCACAAACTACAGAACTTCAGATCTTCTTCCAGCAAATATTTCTTGCATTCATCCATATGAGCTCCATTCAACATGGCAGTTATAGGAATCAGTCTTTCTTTATTACACTCTGCTTCCATTATCATATTTTTGAAATCTTAGTAATATTCTATGTAGTCTGGTAGGTGGTTTATGCAATGGTTTTGTAAATATTCTTTGTAATTTTATATATATATATATATATATATATATATATATATATTTGTATGGATCTACTTTATATTGTCAAAAAAACACTTATGTGAAATTCAAAACATTGAGACCACTTTGCCGAAATGGCATGTTATCGAACACCCGGAACATCGCAATTTCACTCCCGGAATCTAACCAGTGGGCCACCATGGTGAGCTTTGCCCTCTTCTCCACTATAGTGTGATCTCGGAGTTGGTATATTTAGTTAGGGGGCGCAGCCCCAAACATGGGAGGTGGGTTGGGTGTTTTTGATTTGCTTCAGTTCATGTGTGTGTGTGTGTGTATATACATATATATAAACAGTTTCAGAATTTTCGGGGAGCGAAAGGAAGAGTGAGGGGGAGGTATTAACATTACAATGTACCCCCCCCTGACTTGGTTAATTTTAATATCAAACAGGATGAATTCAATAATTTTATGTATATTTGTGACAATTTTAGTATTTATAATTTTAGTGATGTCACCCCAATGAAAGAGCATTTTAGTTTACTGTAAAAAGGTACAAAATTCATCCCTACAAAGAGGGGTAATTTAACTAAAACTCTATTAGATATCAAAATTTTTACTAGGAAAATTAATTTTCAAATTCTTTTTAAACAAGTAAGATCACTAGAACAGGGAATTCTAACAAAGAAAAGTACTTTTAACCCACCCCTGCACCCTCAGATCAAGAATTTTGAAAGTGTGGTAGAGAGTCAGATTAGACAGAATTTCAATAAAACCAGGTTCAAACAAAATTTGAACTCAGATGAAATGAGAACCTTGGCTGAACTTAGAATGAATAATAACTTAAGAGTGATGAAGCCAGACAAGGGAAGGGGTATAATTTTAATGGATAATGTGATCTATGAGGCAAAAATGAATGAGATCTTGAGGGACACTGATAAGTATTCAAGTGTATCTAAAAATGAGATTAATATCTCTTATAGAAGAATAGACATGGTTCTGAAAGATCTCCTTTTAGATGGCTTAATAGATCACAGAACTTTTAGTTTTTTGAAAGTGGAAAAACCCAGTATCTTCAGCATTCCGAAGATACATAAAAATTCTACTGATCCACCATTAAGACCTATAGTATCAGAAGAGGGGGTCTAAAACTTTACCCCTAGCCAAGCTTGTAGATACTAAACACAAACCATTATGGTTAAAGAGAAACCGCATTTTAAGAGATTCTTGGGATTTCCTGAGAGGTTTTAAACAGGAAGAATTTATGAATATAATAGTTTTTTTAACAAAAGATGTTATTGATTTGTTTTCCAGTATACCCCATGACTTAGGTCTTGAGCTTTTGGAAGAGATTATTTATGAGGACAAGACTTTAAACAATGATGAATGTAACTTGTTTTTTTAATTAACAGACTTGGTTTTAAAATACTACATTTTTTTCAAGGGTGAATATTTTCACCAAATAAAGGGTGTAGCTATGGGTGCAATTTGTGCCCCCACCTATGCTAACTTGGTTTTGGCAAGGTGGGAAGAGAAGTTTGTCTTAAATTCAATATATAGGGACTGCTGGATTTCATACAAATGTTTTCTGAATGATATATGTGTCTTGTGGACATCTACTGAAGATGAAATTGTAAAATTTAATTTTTTAAATAGTACTACTTTTTTGAAATTCACTTACAGAGTCAGTCATGACAATTTAGAATACCTAGATATAGAAATATATAGAAAAGATAATATTTATAAATCCAAAGTATTCAGAAAAAGCACTTCGTTAACTCATTTTTGCATTTTAACAGCGGTCATCCTGGATATTGTAAGAAGAGCATTGTGAAGGGGCAATACATCAGATCGAGCAGAATGACCTCTGATGATGAGGATTTTGCAAAAGAAATCGAGTTACTAAGACAAATGTTTAAGGCAAGAGATTACCCTGAGATTTTGCTCAAACATGTTGAGGAAGAACTTATTATAGGTAGGAAAAGGAGATTCCAGGTAATTAGGTAAGATGACTTTGAGTGATTTCATTAATACAACACACAAAGAACATTTTGAGAGGGCATTAGTTATAGAGTACAATGCCAGCTCTAATTTAATCAGAAGCATCTTAGAAAATGAGTGGAACAGGTTTTTGGCTTTTACAGACCTGGAAATCCCAAATGATAGATTAAAGGTAGTCTATAGAAATGCCAGTTCTCTGAAAAACATTTTAGAAAGGAATCATAGTAAAGAAGTAGGGGAAAAAACTGGGACATACAAATGTGGTCATTGTTCCCAATATGAGTGGATAATAAACAAAGATAAAGTAATGGTAACATCTACAAAGATAACTTTATTAAGTAAATGTTATTCAAATTGTGATACCAATGGTCTCATATATTTAGCCCTGTGTCATGTATGTCAGGCGTTTTATATTGGAAAGGCTGAGAGAAAGCTTAAAAGAAGGATATATGAGCACATGTATGACATTCAGAATGGGAAGGAGAATAATGCGCTATACAAGCACAAACCGTCATGTACACATGCTCATTACCTATTTTTTGTAGTGGAAAAGGTAAACTTGAATGCACGGGGTGGTATGTGGGGGGAGAAAATTGAGTACAGGCAGCTTTAGTGGCAACTAACATTACAAGCTAATAGTTGGCCAGGTTTGAATGAACACATTTCCATAGCTCCCTTACTCAAGTTAAGATCAGCTAAATTATAAATTACACTTTGGAACAACAATTCAGAATATTGCTTCTTTCCAAAGAAGGTTTTTAACGAGTGTGTTTTATAAGTGTTTTTACAAGCTTTTAATTCACTTGTAAATATTAATAGAAATTTTAGATTAAGGTTAAATTTTATATAACAATACTATGGAAATTCTATTTTATGCAGTGTTTTTAACACATATTCATTCACTCAGTTTTGGTTTATATTTTAATGAATTATTTAATGCTTTCTAGTTCCTGCATTTACTTTATGATGTTTTTAATTTAGTTCTGCTTTTAATAGCATGAATATGTATGTATTAAGTAAACATTCATTGGTTGGAATTTTAATGATGTCATGTGTATGAAAGTTTAAATTGATGTATTTTTTTTTACTAGCCCACATCTGAAGAAGTGTTTCTAAACAAAAACGCAAACTTGGTACGTTAATGTGGAGTATTTGAAACGTGTTAGTCAGTGTCTAATAAAATTCATGTCCTCAGTCCTCGCTTGTACTGTGGCTTCATTGTTTCATTGTGCTGGTACCCGTTTCAGGTTTAAAGGTTTATTTTGTTACCTTATTCCTTGTTTTTTGGATTACATATATATATGAAACATACAGCCAAAATAATGACCATTTCCTTTTCATTGTATATATATATATATATATATATATATATATATATATGTGTGTGTGTGTATGTGTATGTATATGTATATATATATATATATATATATATATATATATCTCAGAGCTATAGGTATTCCTCATGGTGGCTGTATTAGAGGCAGAGCTCCTGTATATGATTTAATGCAATATTTGTATTTTAAGCAATCTAGATCCTCAAACAAATCAGACTAGATAGATAGAAGTTCAGTTTTCGCCATAGTACACTGTACATATTTCTTCTGCATCTGCAGTGATAATAGAACACTTAGGCTCATAGGTAAGTACTAGGCTATCTGCCCAAGGGCATTTATAAGCCTAGCCACTCCCTTAGATTAGTTCCCTGTGCCACTGTCCAGCAGAGCCACTGCAGTGATCCCCGGGGTAAATTTTCTGTTTCTCATCCACCCATCAAGGTTTCTCTTAAAGAGTGTTAGTGAGGGGCTCTGCCTGATATATATTGGAATCCTGTTCCAAAGCATGGGGAGTCTCTGGGACAGGAATCTATCCCTCCAGCAAGTCCTATTTATCGTTGTGGTGAGGTTTATATCTCTAGAGCGTGTGGCTCTCTGGGATTTTTTTTTTTTTTTTTTAAGGTGGAGCATGTCCATCAATTTTGTGTTGGACATGGCCTTGTATGTCAGGCAGAGATCACCTCTGAGTAAGTGCTATGCAATCTAGTACAGCTGGAGTTTCTTGAGTCAGGCTGCATAGGGCATCTGTTTCAGGCCAGTAATCCTCTTGGTGAGGTACTTTTCTGGTCTTTCCAGCTGTTGCAGGTGTCTTGTAAGGTACATCCCAAATGGGGCGTTGTATTCTATGATGGTCTAATGAGTGATGAGTACAGAGGCACAATAACCTCTCTTGTTCTAGATGAGACCCCTTTTGTGATTAGGTGGGCCACATAGAAGGATTTTCTAACCACCTTGTCAATATGATTATCAAAGGAGAGATTACTATCTACCTGGGTCCCCAGATCCCTAATTACATTTTCTGTATTTAGGGGAATACCACCTATGTGGTAGTTTATGGGTACTTTGTTTTTTCCAAAGGGGATGACTATGCACTTTTTGGCATTTAGTTTGAGGCCATGATTTTGACACCAGGTATCTGCCTCAGTGAGACCCTTCTGGATGGTTTCTGTATCAGTCAGGGAATCAATTATGGCCCCTAGCTTGCAGTCATCTGCAAACTTGGTCAGCCATAGTCCTCCTATGTTTGCCTGTACCTCTGAGAAGTATATACCGAACAGGAGGGGTCCTAGGACTGAGCCCTGGGGGATGCCACTTGTAACCAGTTTAGAGTAGGACATAGAGCCTGTAACTCTCACCATGTGGGTTCTATCCCTGAGCCAGTTGGCAACCCATCTCATGACATAGGGGTTTATGTTCAAGCTGGTGAGCTTGTCTATAATACTAGAATGGGGAATGGTGTCAACAGCCTTTGCGAGGTCTAGATAGGCTGTGTGGACCTCCTTTCCCTCGTCCAATGCCTTGGTAACTGTCTCGAAGAAGTCCACCAGGTTTAGGAGGCATGATCTGCCCTTAACAAAGCCAAACTGGGTAGGGTCCAAGGTTTGGAGGTTCCCAATGTCTCTGTTAATGAGTTCCATGATGATGCGCTCCATAGCCTTGCAGACCAGGCTAGTCAGGCTTATAGGGTGATAGTTCCTGGGGTCCGTTGTGGCTCCACCTTTGTGAAGCAGGATAACTGTCACTGTGCGCCATTCTGTGGGTACATAGCCTGTAGAGAGGCTGAGTTTGAACAGTGTGTTTAGGTGAGGGATTAGTTCATTTTGGAGCTCTTGTAAGACACAGCCTGGGACAACGTCCAGTCCCATTGAAGCTGTGTTTTTGGCTTTGGATAGGGCTGTTTTAACCTGTGTGTTGGTGATTGATGGGGCTCTACATTCTTCTGGTATGGTTATCAGCCCTTTAGGGGGTCAGAGGGTGGTGAAGCTTGCACTAAACCTGTCTGCCAGAATGTTGGCAATATCAGTTGGTTCAGTGCATTTTGTGCCATTCTGCACTATCTCAGAGCAGATCTTTGAGTTTCCACTTAGGTTCTTGACATAGCTAAAGAATGCTTTGTGGTTATCTTTGGAGTCATTGACAATTTTTCTTTCGAAACTAGACTTGGATGATTTAATGAGGGATTGTAGTTTCTTGCTGATACTGATCAGCGATCTTTCCTTCTTGGGATTTTACTCTTTTCTGTACTAATTTCCTACTTCTGTTGTATAACTTGTTTATGGCAGGGTTCCACCAGACTGGTTTACTTTTCTTGGAGAAGTGATTCTTGGTTTTACCTGGGATAGCATGATCCATGCATTCCTGCAGATGCTCATAGAGTGCCTTTGTAAAGGTTTCAGCAGCTTGGACAGCATTGTCCTTTAGCATGGGGGCTGTGAACCTTTCCACCTCGGTCTTAAGTAACGTGAAGTTTGCTTTTGAAAAGTTTTTCATGGTGGTTTCCTTGATTGGGTGTGGGGGCGGAATGTGGATATCCAGAGTGATTAGTCTATGGTCTGATCTAATCAGCGAGGGGATGACCTCCGGTGTGGAACACCGGTTCCCATGTTGGTGATGACCAGGTTCAATATGTTGTTCCCTCTGGTGGGGGTGTTGACTAGTTGATCTAGGGCATTCGAGTTTATAAATTCTAGGAAGCATTGGGCAAGGGAGTTAGTACTTGAGTAGTTCTCCCAGTTTATGTTTGGGTAATTGAAATCACCCAGTATTAGGGTGTTTGGTAGGACCTTCCATATTTCTCAGTGTCTCCAGAAATGCGGAATGGGGGTCCTGGGTCACGGTGGGTGATCTGTAGCAAGCTACAATTTGGATTGCAGTTTTGCCTGTTGTTAGTTGCACATTGATGATCTCTGATGCATTGTGCTGCACCACTAACTTGGAGGTGTAAGGTATCCTTAATGAATATGGATACACCCCCGCCTTTTGTGTTTCGGTCCTGGTTCTGTGGCCAAAGGCTATGGTATGAGTTATAGCCTAGTAGTGCTGGGGTGCTCTCAGGAGCCTTAAACCAGGTTTCTGTTACTGCACAGATGTTGATGTTCTCTATACTGAGGAGTGCCTCAAGTGCATGCATTTTGAGGTTTAGACTTCTGGTGTTGAGTAGCATTACCCTCAGTTTTTGGTTACTTGTGTTATTTATGGTGGTGGGTTTGTTTTTTGAGCCTTGCCTAAAAAATGCACGATGGGGGCTGCAAGAGCCTTGGCCAGTATTCGAAAGCCTAAGGGTGCAAGGTGCAAGCCATCTCTTGTGAAGCAACATGGCTTGTCGAGCATGTCATCCCAGGCAGACAGATACTGGATCCACTTTGAATGACACCAGAAACTTAGCCAATTGTTGAAATTGATAATTTTTTCTTTATACTGTGGCATCATTCTTGGTGAGGGCAGGATGCTACTCAGGGTCAGGGTCATACCAGCCTGGGCTACATGATCAGAGTGCTCTTCCATGTCCCTTTTCATGTAGTCTAGGGAGGTACATCTCAGGTCATTCACACCAACATGGACAATGACAGTGTCGTATTTGTACTTGTTCTGGAGTGACCTGAGTGCTTGTGTTAAGTGGGGGATCCCGGCTCCCGACAGGCAGCTAACTGTAACCTTCTCCTTGTCCACCCTAGTTAGTGGGACATCAGTGTGTCTGACTATAGATTCACCTATTACTAGTGTGTTGGGTATGTTATTTTGCCTTAAGCGCTGTGATTGCATGCACACTGATTATGTGAATTATGTGTTTCATGGTTGGTGATGGGGTGTGGAGGTTGCTTGGATGTCTGCTTTGGAGGTCTCTGTTGCTTTTGCAGATTTTTATTTAGAGCCTCGGAGTTGTTTTCATGTATTCCTGTGTGTCATTTGCCGGTATTGGTTTATTAGGTCTATGTGACACTGGTGGTGTGTTGCAAATATTACCCTTCTCCTCTTGACTGTCAGTTCCAGTCTTGGGTTGAGAGAGCTTTGCCTCCAGTTTAGCTGTATAATTGCATCTCTCACATATATTAATGTTTGGTTGTAGGAGGAGAGGGTTGTCTGTGTACATGAGGCAGTTGTAACATTGCCTCAAAATGCCCAGATTCACCAGTTGGACTGGAGAGTACACCGAAAACTGCCCTTTGGACATGCCTGAATAGATACAGTAAGCTGTTTTTCTGACTGGCTGGTGGGGACGAATAGAGAGCTTTGTCCTTCTGGACAGTATAGGGGGGGTGTCTAGTGCTAGGGTTAATTAGTATTACATTTGTTCTACTGTCTCTCTTTTTTTGTACATGCCTTTTGTCTAAAGTAACTTTTAAGTCTGTTTTCAATCAGTCCAGAGTCTTTTCCAATTCCAAATGTTTCTTTACATTTTTTTAGCATTGCTACCAATCACACAACAGCTATCTGCATGACTACTCTGACTGTCTCTCTGGACAGGAAAATTATACTGAATTCCTCTGTGAACACAAAATTATGCACTCATTTAACTCCTTACCTAACTCGGTTTCCATTCTCTTCATGCTAACTACAGTTTATATTTTGAGACCATTTTTATTGGTACAGCTTTAATTCTTTAATATGCATATACTGATTTATTATTTATTTTGTTTTTGTCTACCAGAAATGTCCAACTGGGTTAACAAACCCTTTTTAGCAGAGGCCCTTAGAGAAAAGCTCCAAATAAATTTCACAAGGTATTACAGAAATATTACATATGAAATAAATGACAGTTTTAGCACACTTCTGCACAAGTTATTATATGCTAATATGGGGGTTATCTGTCATTGTACTCAAGAAAGAGGTGGAAGAGAAGTGAGAAGGTAGAATAACATGACAGCTAAACTGCTACCATAGGAGTTGAGAGATAACTTATATAGAACATTTTGTATTATAACAAGTCTGGTTATGGTAAGTTAAGGCCAATTAACATAGCTGATGAGAAAGAAAAGAGGAAAAAATATAACTTATGAGTGACAGAAAGGTGGATGTGAGTATGTAGCATAGATTGCAGTGCAGTTATTATAATCTGGTTAAGAAGAGATAGTTGGACTGCAGTAACAGTAATGTAGCATTATAGAAAAAGACGCTCTTTTCAGGGGCAACCTGGAAGCTCTGTCTAGTTAAGTGACTTTCTCAGATTCACACAATCCCAATGAACTGGAAGGAATCTAGCCCTACACCCTTGACTACATGAAGCACCTTAAACCTCTGCACTGTCAAACAACTACAATGAATCATTTTAAGTAATCTTGCAGAACTAATGCTTCATGAAAAGCTGCTGAAATGATCTGTAAACCTTAATGACATGTTTAGTACAAAAATATACATGCATGTTCATTTAACCTGCAATTTAAATCCAAACATTCCAAATGTAGATTCAGATATTATGTTATACTCTGCTCTAGTATCTAGCTTAAACAAAGGATTTTACACTTCTGTAAATTTCCATAATCAGACTTTATTCTGTCATATTTTCAGAGTTTTTCTCCTAGTTTTCAACCCTATTTCTGACTTCCATTCACCGTGTGCATATAATTAATCTCTGCAGTACTTCATGTTTTACATCATTGTCCATATGTAGAATATTAATAGCAATGTCTTTCGGCTTCTCCCATTAGGGGTCACCACAGCAGATCACCGGTCTGCAGATTGATTGGCAGTGGAGTTTTTATGGTGCCAAGTTGCCAGCCCAGCACCCAGCCTTCACAGAAGGCACACACACATACATGTCTTTAAAAATGACTCAACCAGAGGGAAGACATGCAGACTGCACAAAGAAGGTGCTCCAGCCCAGAATTGAACCAAAGCTCCTCTTGCTGTGAGGCGACAATGCTAATATTCTATCTCAATACATTTTCTCTGTTAAGCACATTCTCCCATAAAGGCCAACTGCACTACACATGTTGCAGACTTGATTCTTTACTTTAATTTGCCTCTTTTCACATCTATGTCCATATTGACTATATGTGGTGCAATGCTTTGCGGTTCATTCTGAACAGACACCAACTTAGACAATGGGGCATGTGACCATGTGTAGTCTCATTGAGTTTTAGTATTACAATGGCTTTTTAGCTTTTCACTTTGATTCTCTTTAACATCCTTCCTCTTACTTATTAAGTCATTGTTGCTGAATTGTGTCTTTCGGCTTTTCCCGGTTAGGGGTCGCCACAGCGGAACTCCGGTCCGCTAATGATTTGTAGTTGATTTTTCATGTCGAGTTACCAGCCCTGACAAACAACATTCACTGAAGGTACACCCATTCACGAATATCTCTATGCAGAAGGCGCTCTAGCTGAGAATTGAACTGGACAGCGTCTTACTGTGAGGTGACAATGCTACTGCAGCACCACCACCGCGGGGCTATTAAGTCATTGTTGATACACATAATTATATCTCTGATTGAAAGACCACATTGCTGTCCAAATTCACAATAATGTGCCCTGTTTCTCAAATCAGTCACAAACCCTTCAATAGTTTTGTGTGCCCCTTGGCTTATGTTACAAATAAATGCCTGACATAAGGAAGATGCTTCTCTGACTAAAAGTATGCCTGGAATTTAATTATCAATATTGCCAAACTACCTTTCTTTTCCTCATTTAGTGCAAGCATATAGGTTCATAGGATGACACTAGGCTATTGGCCTGGAGGCCCTTGTAAGCCTAGCCAAGAATTTCGTCCATGTTCCCTCAAAGTCAGCAGCTGTTTCCCCTGTCCAGCAGGGACACAGATGGGATCCCTGGGGTGTATTTTCTGTTTCCCATCCATCCAGTCATCCAGGTTCCTCTTAAAGAGAGCTAGAGACATACTCTGCTTGACATGGAGAGGGAGTCTATTCCACAGATGGGGGGAGTCTTTGGGACACAAATCTATCCTGCCAACAAGTTCTATTAATGTCACCGACCAGGTTAAGGCCCTGCATGCAGGCTGTATGGGTGGAGTTTGTCTTAAGGATATGCAGCAACTCCATAGAGGCTGGGTCTGAAATGGTCTTGTATGCGAGAGACAGGTCACCTCTGAGCAGTCTGTATGAGACTGAGTAGATGGACAGGGCTTTTAGCCTATATGTATAGGATAGGTGTTTGAGACTCTATATTTTCCTGGTCAGGAACCTCTGTGGTCTCTCCAACTGCTGCATGTGCTTGGCAAGGTACATGCCAAAGGGGGCATTGTACTTGATAATGGGTCTGATAAGGGAGGAGTACAGGGATGTTATGACCTCCTTGTTCCCGGATGAAATACCCTTATTTATGAGGTGGGCCATGTAGAAAGCCTTCCATACAACAGAGGCAATCTGGTGGTCAAAAGCCAGGTTGCTATCAATCTGGGTGTCCATGTCCCTCACAACTGATTGCATGCTTAGTATGTTATTAATGTCATAATTAGTGGGGATGACATTTTTCCCAAAGGGGATAATGATGCATTTCTTGGCACCAGTCATTAGTTTGGGCAAGGCCCTCTTGGGGGATGTTCACATCACTAGGGGAATTTAAGACAGTGCCCAGCTTGCAGTCATCTGCAAACATGGTAAACCACAGACCACTGGTTTTGGCTTGCACCTCAGAAAAGTATATCCCAAACAGTGGAGGCTCCAAGAACAATCCTTGGGGTACACCCCTCACTTCGGGTCTACTACTAGAGGTGCCTTCCCCTACTTTGACTGAGTGGGTTCTATCAATGAGCTTGTGGCTACCCATCTGGTAACATACTGGTTGATGGCTAGCTGGGAGAGTTTATCTATTATGCCCAAGTGGGGAATAGTGTCAAAGGCTTTGGCTAGGTCAAATTAGGTGGTGTGCACAGTCTTTCCCTTGTCCATGGATTTGGTGGCTGTTTTGAAGAAGTTGGCCAAGTTTAACAGTTAACTGCTTTGAAGGTTTCCTCACCAGTGATATGAAGAAACATGGCAAACTTGACTTTCTCTGGTTTGTCACTGAAATGCAACTTAAAACATTAGATCCAGGACTTTTAATTTTCTGAAAGGATTCTGTGCAGCTTGAGAGCAGTTGCAGGTTCTGTTGTCATCATCTTCAGCCAAAAACTATAGACGATCTTCCCAAAAATTGATCTTTGAGTTATGCTCACATAACACACAGGAAATAGACATTTTCTGCATTTTGCCAGTTAGGGACATAGACAATATATAAAAAAATGAAAAAAAAAAACAGAGCTTATACAGCAGGGTACTGTTCACAAGAAACTTAACAGTAAAAGTAAAGGACATCCAAGATGGAGGTACAGCAACAAAATTTTACAGTTTGCGTCTGCACATGCAAAACCAAAATTAATGACTAGTTCTGCCATCTCTGCTACCATTCCTTTTTTCTGAAGCCATGTTTATTTGTCTCTGGTACTGTTACCTTAAGTTTTCCAGATTGAACTAATGACATTCCTAAAATAGATGTTAACAGTTAAACACCAGTGTAGGTATGAGGCATTAGAACAGAAGAAATACAAGACAGACATGCTGCTAACACAATGGTTCACTTGTAAAGGCCAACACCTTGCTAATCGTATGACACATCCCAGCTAGCTCCACTTATTTAAGGTGCATTAACAGTTCAGATCTTTAAAAGATCATTAAAGCATACTGGACAACAGTAAACAGTAGTTTGAACTTAGGCCAGTTTGGATCTACATAGGATCATAGGACGTTACTAGGCTAATGGCCCTGAGGCCCTTACAAGCCTAGCCAAGAGTTTATCCCCCCAAAAAGAAACCTTAGTCAGCACCTGTTGCCCCTGTCAGTGAGGGACACAGGTGGAACCCCTGGGACATATTTGTGGTTTCCCATCCACTCATCAAGGTTGCACTTGAAGAGGGTCAGTGAGGTACTCTGTTTGACGTGTATGGGAAGTATATTCCAGAGATGGGGCAGCCTCTGGGAGACAAACCTGTCTCTCCTGCAGGTTTTGTTGATGTTGCATATTAGATTTAAGCCTTTCAACGGAATAATGCATGAGGAGTTAGACTTACAGATATGGAGCATTTCTAGTAGGGCAGGGTCTGAAATTGGTTTGTAGGTGAGACACAGATCACCTCTGAGCAATCTGTACAATACCAAGAAGAGTGATAATGACGTGAGCCTGTCTGCATAGGACAGGTGTTGGAGGCCATGGATTCTCTATGTCAGGTATTTCTGTGGCCTTTCTAATTGGTGCAGGTGTTTGGAGAGGTACATACCAAACAAGGTGTTATATTAAATTATAGGCCTAATGAGGGAGGAGTACAGAGGGGTAATAATCTCCTTTTTTCTACATGCAATCCCTTTACTTATGAGATGAACCAAGTAAAAGGCTTTTCTGACCACTGTTGCCACATGATTAGTCAAATGTGAGATTATTGTCAACCTGAATATCCAGATCTCTCACCACAGGTTGTGTGCTTAGGGGGTTGCCATTGATGTGGTAATCAGAAGGGGCCATGTTTTTGCTGAATGGTATGGTGATACATTTTTTTTTTCCGTTTAACTTAAGGACATGACTTTGACACCAGTCATTTGTTCCTGTGAGACCCTCTTGCAGTATGTTAACATCAGTGGTGGCTGGTGACTTCAAATCAAAGGGAGGCTGCATTAGACAGATGAATGGGCGGGGTCAATGGGAAGGGGTGTGGCCAACTAAAAAGGGGAGGAGCTATGCTCAAAACCACAAAAGCTGTAACTTTAATTAAATACACTGCCCTGGGTGCCAAACCGTCATTATGCGAGTCCAATCAAGACAACATGAAGTGTAGAAGAAAAAAAATTCAATGCATTGGCTGCATGACAGCTTACTTAATATCTAGATAGAAACAAAAAGGTTGTGAGGCATGAAAAAATAAATTACTTTTTAAATACATTACTAGAATGCCAGTCAAACTCAAGTATAAGAAAAACAAGCAGCACTCAACTCAAACCACTTCTCCTTGCACTGCAGTTCTAATTATAATTTATATTCAGCTTTATTAAAGTAACAGGTAACATGCTGAAAGTAGCAATCTCTGTGATACCCCCACTTGTAAAAATGTTTCTTATCCAAAAAAGACCTGCTGCCTGACAACAACTATCTACTTGTTTCAAGGGAAAACATGATCAAAGTAAAAAATGAAAAGCAAACAAGAAACAAGCTCAAGATACATTGCTTAAAGGATTACTGCACAGGTAATGGACTACACATGATAGATTGACATTCTATTTGGCTTACAGGTAAAGCCTGCAAAGATGACTGCAAGTCTCCAACAAATGTAATGAGCTTCTTAAAATAATGTAATCCTGTCCTTTATTACAAATACTGCTGTATGCATTTCAATACCCAAGGCTTATACATTATCTAGTTATGCAAGTATTCTCTGCATGGCAACAACAGAAAGGCTTTCAATGTTGGCAATTCTTTAACAGTATGCTTATTAAAGCTTACTTGCATCTTACAATCTCAGACAAGCTTACCTGATGGTCATTAAAGCATTGCTACTTAAACACAGAGCAACAGGCACTTTCTGAGTAATAATAAGCATAAATCAACAGTATAAAAATATGACAGAAACCAGAACATTCTGCAAAATCAAGGACAGAATAAAAGTAGTACGTGTGTCTACCTTGGATGAGGGGATGCTCTGCACATTTTCACTGCATAACTGCTCCTTGCCTTGCTTGGACACATCCAGAGTCACACTACATGGGGGAGTGGGGTGCAACAAGTATGTCACAATTTGAAATGTCTCTGGCTGACTGATGGCCCTGACACATACCTCTCAACCTCAGAGCAAGAAATCTGGACAAAGCCATACACAGAAGTGGGACAAAGGCCCAAAAATAAGGACAATTTTTTAAATATTGCTCTTATAAACTTAGAAAGATAATAGAACAGTAGGTCTTGCATTAGTATGAATTTTCTGAAGGGTATGAAATCTGAAACTCAAATGGCTGTCATTATTTTTTAACTTCAGTCTTTAATGATTTGTCACTAATTTGCCAAAAAACACAATTTTATGAAAAATGGACCAAAAATTTGATGCAAAAATATAAAATAGCCATACAATACAGCTCAGAACCTGTCAAAGAAGGGACACTTTTTTAATATTAGTACTGCTAACTTGAGCAGCTGACAAAAATAAAAGAATCTATATGCATTTCTGAAATAAAAGTAATCTATAACTTTGGGCCGGATTCAGGAAGGCTTACACGGAGTTCAAGAGTAGTGTAAGCCTCCGTGGAAGCCTCCCGATTCAGGAACAGCCCAAATCTCCGTGTAAGAGACAGCTAACACGTCTCTTACACGGACTGGGCGTGGAAATGCTCAATACCTCATTTGCAGCTCAAAGATATGCAAATGAGGTATCTGAGCGATCCACGAAGCAGAAACCAGTCCGTGTAATGGACGTGTTAGCTGCAGAAATGTACTCAGCTGACAACTGAGTACATTTCTGCAAAATTAAAAACGGAGCTATGTCAGCTCCAAATAAAGGGTGCATTTGTTTCATTAAGCATGCCAATGGCCAAATATGTGGCCATTGGCATGAAAAAGTGTTGCAAAAATACGTAATTTAACTTTTTTTTTTTCATGGGGTTTCGAGGTTTAACTGCAGCGCACACCTGCGCAAACGGGGTGCGCTACCTAAAACTAAAAACCGAAGCTTATAAGCCCACAATTGTGGGATTTATGTATTACATGTAATGTCAATGGAGGGACTTGCAGACCAAAAACAATATGGCCTACGTTTAGTGGTTGTCAAGGGGGGGAAGCTCCGTGTAAGACATGTAACTAGTCATTACTAGGCAATCCTATGTAAATGAGGGTTACAATACTGAATCACACTGCCACATAGGTAATGAGCACTTTCTGAGTAGTGTAAGAGTTAGAGAAGGGGGAGGAACAGAGTAAGAGGTAGGTGACATCACGGGGGAAGGATAGATACAAATGTACCAGATTGGAGGGCAATGTAAGGTGAAAGATGACAGACAGACTTCAGGGAGGGAGGTGTGTCCCAACAGAACACTAGGAAAGTCAAGAAACTGAAGGTTTACGCTATCCCTACACTCAAAGTTTCTTGATATACGTGCATCTTGGCGATAATGCGCGTGTAAGGCAGGTTCAACATGTGGGAGCGTGTTGCAAACTGTTTACAATGGTTTCTTGTGGCGTGCACGTGTTTAAGGCAGTGTGCGCGTGTTTTAACATGAATCAGCCTAGTTCACACCGTGTAAGGATGTGCGCGCGTGTAACACCATGTAGGGATGTGTGCGCGCGTTTAAGTGACTGTGAGCGTGTTTAAGCTGGTGTGCACATTGCTCCCCCTCAGGAAACAGAGAGGAAACAGAAAACAACTAAATTACATGGAAACTGCCAGAGGATACTGCTGCAGTAAATTGTTGGAAACAATTGGAAGCAGGCAATTATGCAGGCAGACTAGAAGCCCAACCCAGCACTTAAAACACTGCAAAGAGCAGTGCAGGGTGTTTCTCACAAGAGATACTGCAAGAAAGTAAGCTATCAGAATTGAAAACTGAAAAAGCTGAACTCAGAGCAGAAATGCTAGGGGCTGCCATAGCTGTTATAATCAGGCAAAGGCGAATTGCTGAGGGTGGTGTCAATGCTGATGCTGACAGACAACCCAGAGTGAGGAGAAGGAGAAGAGTATACAGGCCCAGGGTCACCTACCATGGGTTACATGAGCTGGAGATAGTAGAGCGCTACAGAGTGGACAGAGACCTTCTGCAGCAGATTGTTGAGCTGTGCAGGCCACATCTCACACACAGAACCAACAGAGGGGAACCCATCCCAGTGGAAACCAAGGTATGTGTTGGCCTAAGAATACTAGCAACAGGTACCTTCCAGAGACCAACTGGTGATATGATGGGGATATCACAGGCATCAGCCTCCAGGGTACTGGATGCCATGTCAGCACATGTCGGTGATCATATATATGTCCCTAATGACCGTGAGGTTGTGGCCAGCAATAGCGTCTCTTCCAGCAAATAGCGGGATACCCTGAGGTGCTGGGTGCAATAGACTGCACGCATGTACGCATCAAAGCACCAGCTGGTGAGCGGGGTAGAGTCTACATTAACCACAAGGGATACCCCTCCATCAACTGCCAGGTCGTGTGTGATGCCCAGGGCATAATAATGAATGTGTGTGCTGGCTGCCCTGGGAGCTACCACGATTCCCACATCTGGCATCTGACGCAGCTGTACCAATCATTTGCCAGTGGGGACTTCCCACACGGACACCTAGTGGGGGATGCAGGTTATGCACTTGAGCCGTGGCTGATGACACCCATCAGAAATGCACACACACCTGAACAGGAACGCCATAATGAGGCACACGCACAAACACGTAATGTCATAGAGCGTGTGTTTGGGCTGCTCAAGTCACGGTTCCGGTGTCTGGACACATCTGGTGGAGCCTTGCAGTACACACCAACTACATGTACCCAAATGGTCATGATATGTGCTATGCTGCATAATATGATCCTGCGGAAACAGCTGCAGCAGGATCAGCACAGGGCTGGGCCTAACATCCCCCCACCATTGCCAAGGCCACCACAGGCAGAGGGTGACTCAGAGGAGGAACAACCTGACCTTGTCCCAGTAGGCAGAAGGAGGCGTGCCCAGTATGCCCTGGCCTTGGCAAAGACGCAACGCATAGCACATACACTTGGTCAGTAGGAACACTGGGACTGATACCCGCTCTGACTCACTCATATAGTAGCAGGAATGCCTAACATGACACAACCTGCTTCCAAACATGTACAGGGAGTGCAGTATGTGCATCCGACAGAGGCAGCCCTGCAGCACCACCTGAGGCATGAATGCCATGTGTTAAGTAATGTAATACCATGTACCATATGCACACCTGAGGACCCGACTAACATCCACTCACACCAATCATAAACCACAAAAAACACAAACCTACCTCATAGGTACCACAAGTGATAGTAACCTAGATGTAATGCTACCCAATGCCAGAAGTATAAATGCGTGCAGTGTAAACACACAGTATAGAGAATGTAGATATCAGTGCTGTAATAGAAAACAGGGTCAAAGCCCACATCAGCACCCTGACACTACCAGGTCACACCTCTGTCCTAATAGCAGGAACTGCCCCAGGCCTACTCTGGCAATGTGAGTGTCAAACGAAATATTACTGTCAACCTGGGTGCCCAGGACCCTGATAACCTCTTCTGTGCTTAGAGGATTGCCACCTAGATGGGAACTAGGGGTAACCCGGTTGTTCCCGAAGGGTATGACTATGCATTGTTTAGCGTTTAATGTAAGGCCATGGCTCTGGCACCAGTTATCTGTGTCTATGAGACCCTTCTGAAGGATGTCTGTGTCAGATGGGTTTCCAACTATGCTTCCCAGTTTGCAGTCATCTTCAAACTTTGTCAGCCATAATCCTCCTGTGTTTGCTCGTACTTCTGAAAAGTAGATTCTGAACAAATGTGGGCCCAGGACTGAGCCCTGTGGGACACCACTTGTGACAGCTCTGGAGTGTGACATGGCACCAGCAACTTTGACCCTGTGTGTTCTGTCACTTAGCCAGTTTGCAACCCATGCTGTGATGCATGGGTACACAATTAAGCTGGTGATGTTTCCAATGATACCTGAGTGGGGTATTGTGTCGAAAGCCTTTGCCAGGTCAAGGTAGGCTGTATGGACTGCCTTGCCCATGTCAATGGCCTGGGTGACTGTCTTGAAAAAGTCAACCAAGTTTAAAAGGCATGATCTGCCCTTGACAAAGCCAAACTGGATTGGATCCAATGTCTGCAAGTCCCCTATGTCTTCATTTATAATTCCCATTATGATCCTCTCCATAGCTTAGCAGAACAGGCTTGTCAAGCTGATGGGATGGTAGTTTCCGGGGTTGGTGGAGGCACCTCCTTTGTGAAGTGGGTCCACCATTGCTGTATGCCACTCCTTGGGCCCATATCCTGAGGTGAGGCTAAGATTAAACAGCTGCCCTAACTGCGGGTGTAATTACTCATTGAGTTCATGGAGCACACAACTGGGGAGACCATTTGGTCCCATGGATAAAGTGTTTTCCGCCTTGGATAGAGCAGTTCTCACCCCAGCATTGGAGATGTTTGGGGGGCTACAATCCTCTGGTGTAGATACCCCTCCAGTTGTGGGGAGGGGGGGGGAGAAATCTGCACTGAACCTGTCAGCCAGTATGTTGGCAATGTCTGTAGGTTCAGTGATATTTACATCATTCCCAACTAATTCTGAGCATATCTGGGAGTTCCCTCCCAGGTTTCAAACATAGGTAAAAAAGGCCTCATGATTGTCCCTTGAGTCCTGAGTGGGTTTACTCTCAAAACTCGCCTTGGATGATTGTATGGGGGAACCCAGTGTTTTACTCACAATGAGCAGGGGTGTCTTCCCTTCTACGGATTTCGCTCTATCTTGTAGTAGCTCCTTCCTTCTGTTGTAGAGCTTGTTTATGGCTAGGGTCCACCAGACTGGATGCTTGCCTGTGGTACAAAGAGTCTTTGTCTTGTTTGGGATTGCCTGATCCATGCAGTCCTGGAGGTGCTGGTAGAAGGCATTTGTATGTGATACAGCGGCTTGGGTAATGGTGTCCGCTGGCCTGGGGGCCTTGAAAGAGACCACACCAGTCCGTAGAAATGTGAAGTCGGCATCTGAGAAGGTCTTCACTGTTTGTTTTTCTATCTGGGGTGTGGGTGGGATGTGGACCCCCACTGAGATTAGTCCATGATCTGATCTCACCAATGATGGGTATACTTCTGGTGTTGAACAGTGTGACCCCATGTTCGTGATGATGAGTTCTAGTATGTTGTCTCCACTTGTGGGGATGGTGACCAGTTGTTCCATGGCATTTGAGTGTATGAACTCCTGGAACCTTTGTGTTAGAGTGTTGTGGCTTGATTAGTGATCCCAGTCTATATTTGGATAGTTGGAATAACCCAGTACGATGGTGTTTAGAGATACATATATCCCCTCCAGTGTTTTCAGGACAGCTGTGTGAGGTACCTGAGTTTGAGAAGGTGGCATGTAACATGCTACAAACTGCAGAGCAGTCTTGCCTATGGTTACTGGCACCTGGATGGTCTCCGATGCATCGTGTGTTGCCACCAACCTCGAGGTGAGGGTGTCCTTGATGAATATGGACACCCACCCTCCTTTCTTGGTGTTGTCCGGATTCCGGTGCCGGAACGCATGATATGAGGTAACACCCGATAGTGCCAGGTTGCTGTCAGAAGCTGTGAACCAGGTTTCAAGCACAGCACAGACATCAATGTGCTACAGACTGAGAAGGGCATTGAGTGTGTGCAGCTTGAGGTTGAGACCTCTGGCATTGAGCAGCATTACCCTTAGTGTCTTTCCTTTTCTGTGTTCTAGGGTGGTAGGTGTAGAGTCTGAATCTTGCATAAAAAAGGCACAATGGGGGTGGCAAGAGCATCAGCCGAAATCCGGAAGCCCAGGGGTGACAGGTGCAAGCCGTCCCTTGCAAATCAGCGTGGCCTGTCCAGCATGTCATCCCAGGCTGACAAACATTGGACCCCCTTTGAATGACACCATAGTTTAAGCAAATTATTACAGCTGATCATCTTGTCTCTGGTTATGTGGCATCATACTTGGTGAAGGTAGGATACTGCTCAAGGTCAGGGTCATACCTGCCTGGCCTACATAATCAGAGGGATCCTCTATGTCTCTTTCCATGTAGTCCAGGGAGGTACATCTCAGGTCGTTCACACCAGCATGGATAATGACTGGGTCAGACTTGTACTTGCAGTTGAGTGACCTGAGTGCTTGCATTATGTGGTGGATTCCAGTGCCTGATAGGCAGCTTACTGTGACCTCCTCCGTACTCGATCTGGTGAGCGGAACGTCAGTGTGTCTGACTATGGAGTCACCTATGACAAGTGTGTCTGGCATTGTGTTTGGCCTTAAGGGCTGTGACTGTTTGGCACACCGACTATGTGGTCAATGTGTTGCATGTGCTGTGCCCCGTGGAGGCAGTTGTGTGAGTGTCTGCTGTGGTGGCCACTGCCGTTTTGGTAGAATTCTGATCAGAGCCTCCGAGTATGTCTTTGTGTGTCTATGTGTATGAATTTAAGTTGTGATAGTGCCATGTGAGACTGGGTTTGTGATGTGTGTGGTTACCTTCACCTTCTCTCTGGTCTTGCTAGTCCTATGTTGAGAGAGCTCAGTCTCCACCTTGGCTATATAGTTGCATCTCTCACATGTATGTGTGTTTTATGGGAGAAGGAGAGGGCTGTCAGTGTACATGAGGCAAGTGTAACATTGCCTCAATATTCCCAGGTTCACCAGCTGAGCAGGAGAGGACACTAGCAACTGATCCCTAGACATGCTAGAAGGAATAGACAAAACAATGTTGGAATACAGGGAGATATCAAGCCCCCCAAACCACATCATAGTGCTTGACTGACAATACCTACACATACACCAGTGTTTCATAGTGTCATAGTCTACTACTAGGCTATCCACCCTAGTGCATGTATAAGCCTAGCCATAGTGATGTGGCTATTGCCACCCCTTATAGTGGTAATAAGTGTACAGAATAGATTCTGAATATTGTGCCTCTGACTTAGTAGTGACACATTATGACCCCCTTACGTAATTGAATAACATGACTGTGCCTCTGTCTAGTCTGTGCCTCTGTCTCATATGCAGTTGTCCAGATGTCTCCTGAAGAGAGTCAGTGAGGGACTCTGTCAAACATGAACTGGGATACTCTGCTAGAGTGTGAGATGCCTCTGAGTTATGACTCTGTCCCTCCAGCATGTCCTATACATGTATGTGCTGAGGTTCAAATCCTCAGCTCTCATGGCTCTGGTGGATTTGGATTGCTTGTAGTGGAGCATGTCCACCAAATCCTGATTGGACATGGTCTTGTATGTCAGGCATAGGTCACCTGTAAGTATGCGGTATGACACTGAACAAAGCAGGATTTCCTCTATTCTGGAAGCATATGACATGTGTTGAAGAACCCTGATCTTCATAGTAGGTACTTTTGGGGTGTCCCCAGCTGTTGCAAGTGCTGGGCGAGGTACATACCATATGGGGCTTTGTATTCAATCATGGGCCTGATAAGGGAGAAGGATAGTGGAACAATAACCTCCTATGATCTGGATGGAAAACCCTCCATGATAAGGTGGGCAAGATAGAAAGTCTTCCTAACCACTTTGGCAACAGGGGTGGCAAAAGAGATGTCACTATCTACATGTGTCCCCAGGTGTCTGATTAGTTGTCTGTGCTCAGTGGGTTGCTGTCTATGTATTGATCTGTGGGTACTTTGTTCCTCCCAAAGGGGATGAATACACATCAGTTGCAGTCAGTTTCAGGCCATGCGTCTGGCACCAGCTATCCGCCTTTGTGACGGCATTCTGTAGTATGTGTGTGCCGGCTGATGTATTCACTATGGTGCCTAGGTTGCAGTCATCTGCAAACTTTGTCAGCCACAACCCCCCTATGTTTGCTTTCACATCTGAAAAGTAAATACCAATTAAGAGGGGTCCCAGGACACATCCTTGTGGGACGCCACCTGTGACTGGCTTTGAATCTGACAAGGCACCTGCAATGTTGACTTTATGGGTTCTGTTTCTTAGCCATTTTGCAACCTATCCTGTGACATATGCTGTTATATGTTAGCTGTTGAGCTTGGCTATGATGCCTGAGTGGGGTATTGTGTCACAGGCCTTAGCCAAGTGCAGGTAGGCTGTGTGGACTGCGTAGCCCTCATCGATGGCCCTACTGACAGTTTCATAGTAGTCAACTAGGTGCAAAAGGCAGGATCTGCCCTGTACAAAGCTGAACTGGGTGGGAACAAGGGTCCGTAGGTCAGCAATGTGTCTGTGTAAGAGCTCCATAATGACTCTTCCCATAGCTTTGCAGACAAGGCTGGTTAAGCTTGTGTGGTGTTAGTTGCCATGGTCTGTGGAGGCATCTCCTTTGTGGAGTGGGACCACTGTTGCCGTACGCCAGTGTTCAGGTACATATCCTGTAGCAAGACTAAGGTTAAATAGCAGTTGTATATACGGGTCCAGCCCGTTCTGGAGTTCACATAGCATGCAACCGGGGATACCAGCAGGTCCCACGGATGCTGTGTACTTGTCTTTGCTGAGTGCGGCTCTCACATGGACATCCAAGATGACAGTGAGGTTACATACAGCAGTGATAACTATCTTCTTTTGGGGTGAGGAGGGGTAAATCGCACTGAAGCTGTCCGGAATGTTGCCAATATCTGTCAGGTCACTGGAATATATGTTGTTGTGTACCAACTCTGAGCATATCTGAGGGTTCACAACCAGGTGTCTGACATAACTGAAGAAAGCAGTGTGGTTACCTTCATTGTCTTTGGTGATTTATGTCCCCAAGTTGACCTTGCATGTCTTTATGAGATAATGTAGCTTTCTACTAGTGCTGATCACAGCTGTCTTCCCTTTTGGAGATGTAGCTCTGTCTTGCATTAGTAACCCTCATCTGTCATACAGTTTGTTTATGGCTGGGGTCCACCAGACAGGACACTTTCCCTTTGTGGAGAGGGTCCTGTTTCTATTTGTGATTGCATGGTCCATGCTGTCTGACATCTAGCTAAGGGGAGGTCATTGTGGTTCTGCAGTTATCTTTCATCAGCATTAGAAATGACCACAACAGCCCCTGTGGGGTGTACCTCATGCAGACACATCCAGCACTTGTAAACTCCACAACAGTACCTCACCAGGAGTATGAAAGAGCTGGAACACATGTAATGTGTTGCCTGATTAAACAGAGTGCAGCTCCACACACTGCCATGCTGTCCACCCAGATGCAAGCTGTGCCTGATGTAGAAAGCCATGTCCAAGCTGGAATCAATGCACATGCTGCACCTTGTACAATCTGAATGGCAGGGAGCTATGCACATGAGGGACCTGAACCCCAGCACTGACATACATAGGACAGGCTGTACTGCATTATCCATAACATAGAAGCCACCCCCACGCATGAGTAAACTACCAGTACAGGTTGTCCGTAGAGACACTCGTTGAGTCCCCTCAACAGGAATCCTAATGAGTGGATGGGAGATGGGAGGTTTACCCTGGGTATCAATGTTATGTCACAGGTAGACAGAGGCACAATATACTAAACAAGACATATGTCATGGCAAACTACACTTACAATTTGTTGATGGACAAACACACTCTCCGACTAGCATTAGAAATGGCCTAGGGCACATCGGTAGTGTTTGCCAATGTACACCCATGATGTGGAATACACTACTGATGTTGGATGAGGCTGTTGTAAGTAGTTCACATCTGAGCATAATGCAACATGGTCAGATAGGTTCATAGGTACATAGGTTTATACTAGGCTATCTTCCCTAAGGCAGGTATAAGCCTAGCACAGAGTTCGGTGGCGTACACAACCCCTTATATGGAAACAGTACTGTGCCCATTATTTTGTCATGCCTCTCTCCAGCAGTGACAATCCCCGGGTTAAACGTATGACCTTCCATCCACAGGTCAAGATACCTCTTGAACACAGCCAGCAAGGTGCTCTGCCTCACATGGACCGGGATTGTATTCCACAGCATAGGGAGTCTCCAGGTGATAACTCCATCCCTCCAACATGTCCAATGTACATCCCTGCTAAGGTGTAAGTCACCTGCACTAGTGGTTCAGGTGGATCTGCCGATTCTGAGGTGGAGCATGTCCATTAATCCCTGTTTGGACATGACCTTGCATGTCAGGCACATGTCACCTCTAAGCAGACGGTATGTGAGTGAATAGAGTGGGAGTGTCTTCAATCTGGCAGCATATGACAGCTGTTGGGGTTCCTTGATCCTTTAGGTGGGGGACATTCAGGGTGTCTCCAATTGCTGCAGATGTTGGGTGAGATACATCCAGAATAGGGCATTCTACTTGATCACCGTTCTGATAAGTGAAGAGTACAGGGGAACAATCACCCACTAGATCTGGATGTGAATCCCATCCTGATCAGTTGGGCAATGTAGAAGATCTTTCTAGCCACTTTAGCAACGTGAGTGTCAGAAGAACGGCGACTGTCAACCTGGGTCCCCAGGTCCATGATAACCTCCTCTGTGCTCAGAGGATTGCCACCGATATGGTAGCTTGGGGTTACCTTGCCTTTCCTGAAGGGTATGTCTACACATGTTGTGCACTTTGACTTCAGGCCATGGCTCTGGCACCAGCTATCAGTTACCGTGAGTCCCTTGTGAAGGATATCCGTGTCTGATGCACTGTCCACTATGGCGCCCAGTGTGCAGTCATCTGCAAACATTGTCAGCCAAAGTCCTCCCATGTTGGCCTGTACTTCTGGGAAGTACATGACAAACAATGGGGGTCAAGGACTGAGCCCTGTGTGACACCACCTGTGACCAGCCTGGAGTCTAACATAGTACCAGCAACTCTAACCCTGTGGGTCCCGTCCTTAAGCCAGTTTGCAACCCATCTTGTGACATATGGGTTTACATTTCAGTTGTTAGGGTTTTCCACAATACCTGAGTGGGGTATTGTGTTGAAAGTGTTTGCAAGGCCAAGGTAGGCTGTATGGACTGCCTTTCCCCAACAATGGCCTAAGTGACCATTTTGAAGATGTCAACCCAGTACAAAAGGCATGATCTGCCCTTGACCAAGCCAAAATGGGATGGGTACAATGTCTGCATGTCCCCATATCTTTGTTTATGAGCTCAATTATGATCCTCTCCATAGCTTTGCAGACTACACTTGTTAAGCTTATGGGGCAGTAATTACCATGGTCTGTAGAGGCACCGCCTTTGTGCAAATGTGCACAACTGGACCCTAACCAGGCTGTTGTGCACACTATGGAAATGTAAAGCAGTGATAGGACTAAAGCCCAGGATACTGACCACCACAGTGAAAGTACTGAACCACTACACTATACAGTGCTACAGTGTTAGGTCAGTATGAACGGATGTTGACAATTGTGTGCAAAGTATCCCACGCAAAACCTGCAGGCACAGTATACTCCCTGTTGTGTTCACACAAAAAGCATCTGGACAGTAACTACACAACATGGCACAGAACACACAACCATAAACTGGAGGTATTTGTTGAAGGTCACACTCATCCCCAAATGTGATGTGCTGCAGAGTTCAACATATGGAAAGGCCACACTGGGCATGCTCACACACTTAGATAAATGAGACATCTTTCACACAACATGCCATGGGAAGGCTGAACTGGGCATGCTCACACACTTGGTCCAAATGTTACTCCTAGCAACTGTGAAAACACACCGGAGGATGCTCATTCCCCTTTCTAGACACTGATCATGTAAGCACCCTATAAGTATATCAGGAGAAAAGGAATCTCTCAGTAATCCGAATAGCGCGCTCCGCTAATGCGTCTGTCTCTAGTGTCATAACATAGTTAGGTAGGGGTTTGAATCCAGCAAGTGGCAAGTGTGTGTGAAGGGGGGTAAGTGTGTATGAAAAGAACATCCCTTTTGGCAACTGGGAAAACACACCACAGGACGCTCATTACACTCTCTAAACTCTGATGATGTCAGCACCCTATAAGTATATCATGTGAAAGGGAATCTCCCAGTAATGTGAATAGCGCGCTGTGCTAATGCGTCTGTCTCTAGTGTCATAACATAGTTAGGTAGGGGTTTGAATCCGGCAAGTGGCAAGTGTGTGTGCAGGGGGGTAAGTGTGTGTGTCAGTGTGTATGAAAAGAACATCCCTTTTGGCAACTGGGAAAACACACCACAGGATGCTCATTCTACTTTCTAAACTCTGATGATGTCAGCACCCTATAAGTATATCATGTGAAAGGGAATCTCCCAGTAATGCAAATAGCGCGCTGTGCTAATGCGTCCGTCTCTAGTGTCATAACATAGTTAGGTAGGGGTTTGAATCCAGCAAGTGTGTGTGCAGGGGGGTAAGTGTGTGTGTCAGTGTGTATGAAAAGAACATCCCTTTTGGCAACTGAGAAAACACACCACAGGATGCTCATTCTACTTTCTAAACTCTGATGATGTCAGCACCCTATAAGTATATCATGTGAAAGGAAATCTCCCAGTAATGTGAATAGTGCGCTGTGCTAATGTGTTCGTCGCTAGTGTCATAACACAGTTAGATAGGGGTTTGGATCCAGCAATTAGCAAGTGTGTGTGCAGGGGGGGGTAAGTATGTATGACTGAAATCCCCCCTTTGGCAACTGGGTAAACACACTACAGGATGCAACATACCCCTTTCTAAACGATATCACAATTATGTATGGCTTTTGAGTACAGACATGCCACGTGTGTTTTGCCCACACAGAATGCCCATGTGTGCGGGCTGTCCCTCACAATAATGCATGACATTGATTAAACCAGTTATGGCAATGCACACTTGATGTATGTGTGTGCCAAATACACATATGTACCTGTGACCTTCAATAGTTACCATGTGTGATGCCTGACACATGTGAATACATGGTATTTGCACAGGGTAACATTATGACTGTGGTCTTCTGTGCAGGTGCTGCATGTGGGATGTGTATATACAGTGTGAGATGTAGATGCTATCAGCCTAGTAGTGAGGGATACACACCTGGTCTGGGACATATAGTCTACATGTTGCTGATGTACAGGTGCTGCATGTTTTCACCTGTTGTGGGAGTGGTAAGACGTTATTCCACAGCAATGCAGTGACAGCATGCTAAGAACCGTTCAGCCAGGGTGTTGTAGCTACACTAATTCATTAGCATTCAGTAATATGTCAGAATCCCTGGTGAGGGTCTGATGCCAACCAAGGTCAGGGGTCTACCAGCCTGTGTCACTTGCTCAGTGATCCCTTCCATGTTCCCTATCATGTATCCCAGTGAGGGACATCCCACATCAGCTGTGGTGGCATGGACAATGACTGAGTCATATGTGTCCATGCATCTGACTGACCTGTATGTTTGTGTTATGTGGTGGACCACAGTGCTCCATGAGCATATCACTGTGACCTACACATTGTCCAGCCTGGTGAGCATGTTCTCACTGTACTGGACAATAAAGGTACCTAACACAACTGCGGCAGTAGTGTTGTATAGCTGCACAGACTGTGCTTGTTTGACACACAGGATTTGTGTGCTATGTGTTATGCGTGCTGTGTGCAGGCCTAATGTATGCCTGTGTGCCAGCTGCAGAGATGTTTGCCAGTCATGCAGGATGCTATCCTTAGGCTCCACAACTAACCCGGTGTGTTTCCATGCTTGTATTGCTGTCCGTGTAGGTCCACATCAGATTGGTATTGCTGTCACTGTAGTATTTCATGCCACCAGACAGGTTATGCCAGTACTGGGTTCAGAGTGCTTAGTCCACAGTTCGGCCATGTGTTTCCATCTCATACATGTGTTGTACATCCATGGGCAGGGGATAGGGTTGACTGTGTACATGTGGCAGCTGTGACATTACTACATGACACACATATCCCACAACTGTACCATAGAGGTGACTGACAACTGACCTTTGCACATGCTACCATAGTATTGAGATTGCATTGGTGATTAACAGCACATAGGGCCAATGGTGAACAAGATACATAGGTCCATAGGTTCATACAGGGATGTCTGCCCAGGGCATGTATCCCCCTAGCCAGAATGTGTGTGGCTTTCAACATGCATTGTAAATCTGTCTTGCTATGCCCTTTTCCAAGGTTAGTATACTGTGCCTCTGTCTCACAGTGACACATAAGTGATACCCAGGGTAACCCTACAATGTCACATCCAGTCATTAATATCACTCTTGAAGACAGTCACTGAGTCAGTCTGCCTAACTTCTATTGGGATAATATTCAAGAATGAAGGGAGCCTCCAGAGTTGTGAATGTGCCCCTCCAGCATGTCCTATGTATATCACTCCTGAGGTTCAAGTCTTTCCAGCATGTATCCTGATGGGATCTGGATATTCTGAGGTGCAGCATGGCCATTAATTGAGGGTTTGACATGGCTTTATATGTCAGGCACAGATTGCCTATGAAGAGGCAGTATGCCACCGAGTAGAGTTTGCAGTCACCTGCGACTTGCTCAGCCACAGTACTTCCATGTTGGCCTGTACCTATGGTAAATATATAATGAACATGACAGCTCCCAGGGCTGAGCCTTGTGGGACACCACTTGTACCAGGTTGGAGGCTGACATGGCTCCAGCAAGTCTGGCCATGTGTGTTCTGCCCTTGAGCCAGTGTGCAATAACCATAGTGACATAGGGGTTAATATGTACACTGGTAAGCTTCCCTATAATGCACAAGTGGGGTATTGTATCAAAGGCTTATGCAAGGTCCAGGTAGGCTGTGTAGACCTCCTTCCCCTTGACAGTGGCCTTGGTGACTGTTTCAAAGAAATCAAACAGGTTTGAGAGGCAGGATCTGCCATTAACAACGCCATACTGTGTATGGTGACATGTCTGTAGGTACACAATATCTAGATATGTGAGGTTCATGTTGATCCTTGCCATAGCTTTGCAGACAAAGCTAGTCAGACATATGGGGCGAATAGTGTCCAGGATCCGTGAAGGCACCACCTGAATGTAGAGGGACCACTGTTGCTGTACTCCACTCTCTGGCCACATATCGTGTAGTAAGTCTGGGATTGAACAGTGGTGTTATGTCTGGGTGTAGCTCTTCTTGTGGTTCATGTAGGACACAGCCTGGGACACTGTCTGGTCCCATTGATGCAGTGTTTATTGCTTTGGGAAGGGCATCTCTTACCTGAGCATATGTGATGTCAGGGGGGGCAGCACTCTGCCGTGAGACATATTTGCCCTTTCGGTGTGGTGGGGGGGAGAAGGCAGCAGTGAACCTGTCCACTAGGATGATGGCAATGTCTGTGTGTTCTGTATTTGTGTGACATCTTGGATTACCTCTGAGCATATCTGGGTAGTACCACCCAGGTTCCTAACATAACTACATACAGCCTTGTGATTATCCTCAGTGGCTTGTGGAATCTTCTCTCAAAGATGGCCTTAGACAATTGTATGGGTGCCTGTAGTTGTCTTCCAATAACCATCAGTGGTGCCTTCACATTTTGGGAGGTTGTTGTATCATGTGGTGGCGTCATCCTTCTATTGTATAGTGTGTTTATGGCTGGTGTCCGGCACCCAGGACATCTGCCTTTGGAGAATTGGGTCATGCTTTCATATGTGGTGTCATGATCCATGCATTCCTGAATGTGTCCATAGAATGCCTTTATACAGGTATCAGCAGTCTGGTCCATATTTTCAACAGGCCTGGGGCCTTTGAAGGTTTCCACATCATTTATGAGGGGTGTGAACTTGCTTGACATGAGCTGTTGACAGACGTGCCGCCCCCAGACAGAGCAAGGTGAGGGTCACATTTAGCTACCTGTCGGGTGATAGAATGTGCCACATAACACAGGCACACGGGTCACTCCACAGCAAGTACAACTATGAGGCAGTCATTGTCCATGCTGGTGCAAACAACCTGAGACGTACCTCCCTGGACCACATGGAAAGAGACACAGAGGAGCTCTTACAGCACCCTCTCAAACTCAGGACTCCCACACAGCCTTCATGCTGACACAGGAGAGTATAGATTTCTCTGCAAACACCATCATACTGGGTGACATCAGATACCCAAACATAGACTGTGAACATTACACAAGCCACAATACCCAAGCTCTAGGGTTCACATAGATCAGACATTCTTTAGCTATGGAACAGGTAACCAACCTTCCCACAAGAGGAGCAGATATACTAGACCTGATCATCACAAACATGAGTACCAAATGCTCACCACTGGGAGTATATCCCTCATTGTTGCAATCAAACCATATACAAATCACACTGGAGTACTGGATCCCCCACATATGCAAACCTCGAACACATCGATGTGTGTGTGGGAAATGCCCCTATTAGCAGCTGTGACAGTACAGTACAGGATGCAGATCCCCCTTTTGAAACACTGATGATGTCAGGACTCTATAACTATATTACCTGTATTAAAGTCCTCCAGTAATTCGCATAGCGCACTCTGCTAATGCGTCTTTCTCCAGTGTCATAACATAGTTAGGTAGGGGTTTGAATCCTGCAAAGGGAATGTATGTGTGTTAGTATGAGTGGGGTTTATGTATGTGCACTATGCTGGGAGGGATACGTGCCTTTTGCCAACTGGGAAAACACACTGCAGGGTGCACATCCCTCCTCCTACACACAGATGATGTCAGCACCCTCTAAGTACAGCATTAGAAAGAATTTCCACAACTACTGCATATAGCACACTCTGCTAATGTGTCTGTTTCTACTGACATAACACAGTTAGGTATGGGTTTGAATCTTGCAAATGGAAAGTATGTGTTTTACTGTGGGTGGGGTTAGTGTGTGTGCACAATGATGGGGGTGGGATGTGGCTTTTGCCACATGGGGCTATGCACTGCAGGGTGCTCATTACCCTTAACAAGCAGTGATGTTGACAGCACCCTATACAAACAAAACTACAAAAAGAAGGTGGTGGTACCAATAACACATGTAAGGTAACACTTCTTCAAGTAATGTCCACAAAACGAAGTAGGATAATCAAACAATTCTTTTATTCTATGCAAACAACATGACAACAGACAACTGCCAGTACTCAGTATAGTGTTACATGCTACTGTAACACGCACATGTACCAGAATATACCTAGATAGTGTTTTGAAGCCTGTATGTGGCAAGTGTGTGGATGTGGGATGTGTCTGTGTGTGCATTTCCGTATGGGAAACATGTTTGATGTGGCAATCAGGGCACCACAGTACCTGATGCACATTACATCTTTGAACTGATGAGGTTGCCTGCACCCTGTGAGTACAGGTAGAGAAGAGGAAGTGAGTAGTAAACAACATAGTGCACTTCTCAAATGTGTACCTGTCATGTATCGACAGCTACTCATGTAGGGTAATAAATAATGGGAATGGCAGGTGAGCGTGTGCATGTGTGTGGGTAGCAGGGTGTGTATAAATGCATGTGTGACAGAACAGATACATATAGCTGAATCTACATAACAGCACATGATGCGCATTCCCATGGTCAATGTTAGCATGTGATGGTGTGCAGCTGGTACACTTTGGTAAGTAGTATGGGGGCAGATAACAATTGAGGACATTCATACAGTTACTGCAGCAGGACTGCTGGGATAGACACACAATCATACTGGAACACTGAACAGTTACAAACATGTTACTACTTATACACATCTATGTAGTCACCCTGTGCATCAGCAACGTGTATACCTTTTCCTGCACCAATGTTGTAGTATGCAGGAGGTGGCACAGTGTCATCGTATGCACAGGGTGTGGGTTAGGTATGCCCAAGCCAGCCACTGGTGACACCAATTGACATGTGTGTGTATGTGTGTTTGTGAGGGGCAGCAGTACAGGGTGGACCAGTGTTGGTGCAGTGTGTGTGTGTATGTGTTTGCCCTAGGTGTTAGGTTTCTGCATGTGTGTAAGCACGCACACAGTCACACATAATGGCTGCCATGTACAGGGTTTTGTGGACAGCCACAGACTGCACCTGTCAGGTCATCCAGATCAGTGTCTGTGGGCATGGACACGGTACCTGTGCCTGACAGGGGTGCTACGGGCCGTATCCGGTACTAACCCAGACTGGGTACTGTCGTCAGAAGCAGGGGTGTGCTGACTGGACACAGTTCCCTGTTGGGACTGTCCAGAGCCACGTGCACGTGGTCTCCCGGGGCGTCCTGATGACAGCACAGACCCAGCATTGCTGGGGCTGGTGCTGGCACTTGAGGTGCGTGAGTGGGCCTGTTGTCATCTGCGGCTACTGCCAGCTGGTGCTGTTGCTGGCATACGGCCACGTCGACGTCGCAAACGCACACCATTGCCCTGGCCCATGGACATCTGGTTGTGGAGCAGCTGTTCTATGCCCCCACAACGTCTGTCAACGACATCTGTGAGGTTACGGATAGCATTCGCAACGTCACGCATGCCGTCTGTCATGGCTGTGTGACATGCTCTCAGCTCCCTCAGACCCTGTCTGGTGTACCTTTCCATACGTGCCTGTGCCTGCATAACAGTTCTGAACATAGTGGAGGTTGACATACCTCCTTGGGCACGTCGGCCAGAGGCAGTACGGCCACGGATGCCCCCACGAGAACCCATGGGCAACTGTCTGCGTGGTACCATTGGAGGACCCTGCTCATGGCTGCCTTGTGGGGATGCATGTACCACAGGTACCACATTACCCTGATCTATGCCCACTGCAGACTGTCCATCACCTAGGGACAATGGTGACAAAGGATGTAACGGCAGGATGACTGTGCGCATTGACGGGGTTGACAGCTGTGTACTGTCAATTGGCTGACCAATGGTGGACCCAGACACACCTTCCTGCGCCATTACAGACATTTCATCATCATCAGTACCTGGGGCACAAGATTCAGGTTCCCTGCTGCAGGTCACCAGAGCAGCACCAGAACCTACGGGAGGAAAACAGGGAACACAGATTACAGTCCCAACACATATTTGACAGAGATGCACTTCAATACTAATGCACACATTCAGAAATGGACACATGCACTCATGGACACTAACACACATGCACACATGGGCACAGGCACACTCGCACACATGCACACCCCACAGTAAACACACACATCAGTACCGTCTTACACTACTCTTAATTTAGTACAATTGGTTATTACAGTTATTATTAACACACTCACCAGCATGTCTACTACAGCATTACACTACTCTTACTAGTATTATAAATTGTTTTTCAGGTAATGTTAAAAACACTCACCAGCATGTATGGCCTGCCTCGTTGCTAGATGAGAGGGACCTGGAAGTGTGAAGAGAGTAATGTCAGTGGGCACAAGTGTGCCATTTGTTTTGCACATGATACAGTACAGTAGTACACTAGTTCCCTTATACACATCAGCTGCTCATAATGTCTGTATCACACATGCACAATTACATATCATGATGACATATACATACCACATGCACACCTTATGCGTGCATGAAGTAACAGTGTACAGAACAGTCATATGTACATACCAGGAGTTAACTCTAATCTCACCCTTACCTCTCTTCAAACGACAACTCAAACTGTACTTCCAGAACCACTGGCTTTGTTCTTGTTGGACTCCAGGCTAACGTCCCTCTCCCCACCCTCTCTTTACCTTTAACCCCTCATTGTGCATAAAAAACTAGCTTCTACCCTGTTTCTTTCACCTTGATGTCCTTCTATGCTCTGACCTACTTCTCCCATTCCTCCCACCTCCTCTTGACTGTCTTCCTTCTTTTCCTCACTTCCCTTCTTGACCCCTGCCTCTTCCCTATTATTTTATCTTTCATACTCCTTCTACTTCTCTACCCTTCTGAGCCCTAAGTATTATCTATATGGCTTTTGCCTTATTGCATAACCGTTATGCTTTAGGTAGAATTGCTTTGAAACCGACAGTACATTGTGTATGACTCTAAACTGTTTGAGTTCCTTAAATGTATGTTGATTTAATTAACAGGCTGGTGTATATTTCTATTCTGTTGGCTGTCTGTATTAACAACTTGTCTGTCTGCCTTTATTATGTTATGTGTGGAGCTTTTCTCCCAAGGCCTCTACTGAAAGTGGACATATATCCAGCTAGACTATCTTGGTCAACAAATGTAAAAGTAATAACAATAAATAAATATGGCATCTTACCTGCACGCTCGGTGTCTTGCTGCTGTGTGGATCCAGCCTCCATCATGATGCATGACTGTTGCTGTTGTTGTTCTGGGGCTGGATCCACAACACTTAGCAGTAGCCCCTCCTGTCTGGTGAGGGGGGGATGTGTGGCCACCCCCCCACCTGTGGCAACCTGTTGCCTGCGGATATCTGCAGCACGCTGGCGGACATTTCTAATCAAATCACTGCAGTGATGTCTCACCTGCTCATATGTCCTATTATGCATGCCAACATCATTTATCCTGCTAAGTAGGTTTTGCCACAGTGCAGACCTCTCCTGCTGATTCTGGGTGGTGCGTGAGAACAGGATGGCATAGTCACGCACCAGGCTCTGGTGAATCACGTCATCCTCTGCAGCAGAATATGCTGGGTTCCTTTTTGGAGCCATGTTGATCTGGAAAGGTACACAAACAGGTTATCAGCATAGTATCTCAGCAATACATGGTACACATTCTATACAGGGAGTATTAAATTGTACTTATTACTGCTTGGTTGTAACTTGATTACAGTGTAGCTATCATTCTAAGTCATTTTGACTAAGCACTTGGCCTTCAGGCCAGTTGTTTTACATTAGGGTGGTTTGTGGCAAGCACTGTGGTGGCAGGACACATATCTTTCATCCATTGAAGTTGGGAAATGCTGATTGAGGGCCCAGTGTACAAGTGTATTAGTTCTGGTATAGGCAGTTGGCCTTCAGGCCAGTTATTTAACATTAACAAGGTTTGTGGTCTGCACTCGTGTGTGACAATAGGCTGTACTCTGCCATTCATAGCTGGGGACATCTGGTTTCAGGTTTATAGTGCCTGCATATCTGAGCTGTAACTTACTGACATTGCTACACCTTGTTTGCTGTATCAAACACTACATCCAGGCCTCCTGGATCTACCTTTGTTTATATGCTTGTTATTTGTTAGCTTGTTATTTCACTGGTATGCTACTTCCACATAATACACAGCTTCTCAACACGTCTGTGACTCACTACTGATATCTGCATTGCTTACTGTACGGACTTCCATGTTACACATGACAGCAAGTGACTGCTTGTCATTGTTGCATTTACTTAATTGTGACACATTGCACTTAGGTTACCTGGCACTTGCTCACTGACGCTTTTATATCAGTCAGCAGTTGTAGGTAATATCAGTACACCCTCACTCCCCACTGGACCTTGTTTTCAATTATTACGGAATTCACAATAGTATTCTAGCATGTCCAGAGGTCAGTTGTCAGTTCGCTCCCCAGTCCAGCTGGTGAGTGTGGTACTCCAGAGACAATGTTAGAACAGCTGCATGTACACAGACAACCCCTCCTCCTAACAACAAATTCAAACTCATGTGAGTGACGCAACCATATACCAAACTGGAGGCTAGGCTCTGTCTACTCAATACCGCCATAACCAGTCAGGTGGCGAGGGAAACCACACTCACTACACTTCCAGTCTCACATAGACCTACCACGACAGCAGAACTAACACATGATCACACATGAACATACTTGTAGGCTCGGACTACAGGTCTGCCTACACAGCAGAGACCTCCTAAGTAGACACTCAGGCAACCACTACCACGGAAACGTACGTGCAACACATATCACACAAAGCCAATGTGCTGAACACTCACAGCCATTAACAGTACACAACACACCTCATACACCTGTACTAGGTGCCTCTATCATCAGGCACACTAACATCACGTTCACCAGGCTTAACGAGGTGAGGGTAATGGTGTGCAGCCTGTCGGGCACTATGACCTGCCACATAACACAAACACTCAGGTAACCCCAAGGCAAGTACAGGTATGACTCAGTCAATGTCCATGCTGGTGTGAATGACCTGACACATACCTCCCTGGACTACATGACATGAGACAGTACAGAGCTCTCTGAGCACGTAGCCCAAGACAGTTTGACCCTGACCTTGAGTAGCACCCTACCCTCACCAAGAACAATGCCACAATATCAAGGCACGATGATCCCTTCCATCAATTGAATGACATACTGGTGTCATTCACAGGTGTGCCAATGCCTGCCATCTTGGGGTGGTATGCTTTGCTAGGGACAGCTTGCACCTGTCACCCCTGTCCTATTGGAATTTGGTGGAGCCTCTTGCTACACCCATAGTGCCTGTATTGGGCAAGGCTCATAAGGCAAACCCACATCCATTTGTATCACAAAGGATGAGGAAGTAAGAGTGATGCTACTCAACACCGGAAGTCTAGACCTCAGGATGCACGCACTCAAAACCCTACTTAGCATTCTGGACATCGATATCTGTGCAGTAACATGAACCTGTTTCAGGTTTCACAGGAGCACACCAGTACTACCAAGTTATAGCTGTTACCATTCTTGTCGGCCGCAACACTTGAACAAGGGAGGGGGAGTATCAGTATTCAATGCAGATTCCCACGCCTCCACATTGGTGGCAAAGTACAACATAGGTGTTAGGCCATTGAGTACAGAAAACGTAGTTGGGGACCTGGGGAAGAAACATGGTAGCGGTCTGTCATTTGTCAACCACATGGCCAACGTGGATTGAAAGACATGTTATATAGCCCAGCTAATCATGAGGGATTCACATGTATGGCAGGGGAGGTCATTGTGCCTCTTTACTCATCCATCATCAGGCCTATAATTGCGTACAATGCACCTTTTGGGATGTACCTAACCAGACACCTACAGCTACTGGTACAGGACAACAGTACCTCATCAAGGGGATGCAATGGCTCATACAGATGTCATATGCTGCCCAGGTAAAGTAAATTCAGCTGGACTCAGTGGCATACTGCCTGTTCAGAGGCAATCTGTGTGCCATATACAGCCATGTCCTACCCAGCAGTAATGAACATGCTGCACCTCAGGCAATCAGAGTCCCATACAGCCACATGCTCAGGAGAGCTGGACCTCAGCACTGACATACATGGACATGCTGGAGGGGCATATTCCTAACCGAGAGGCTCCCTTCACTCTGTAATGAGCTCACACTACAGGTTAGGCAGAGTCCCTCATTGACTCTCTTCCATAGGAATCTGGATGAGTGGATGGAGATCATAGTTGTACCCCAGGTATCACTTCTATGTCACTGTTAGACAGAGGCACAGTATACTAACGTCGGACAAGGGCATAGCAGCATAACTTGTAATTGGGTGGCGAAAGACAAACACATTCTACTAGGCTTACCAATGCCCTAGGGCAAATAGCCTAGTATGAACCTATGAACATGTGTGTACTGCTATAGTACTTCTGCCATATGTTGCATGTGTGTGTGTTGTGGGGGATGCACAGGTAATGGCCGGATATTTCTGCACAGGTGACACGTCTGACACACTCTGGGTGTTCATCCCTACATACTGGATGTGTGTTGCCATCCAACCCTGTGATTTGGACAGACATTACTCAGCCTGGATATACATATCCGAACAACACCACAAGCACAGTACACTACCTTGCTATGTATGCATGTAATTACACAGTTATTCACTAGTTATGACAGTGATGCTATCCATGCAGCCCATTGGGCCAGTGGAAGCCACAACACACACCGCCGGCACCTTTGCATATGCTTACCACAGACATCCCACATACTGCATGTACTGTGCACACACATATCTAACCCAGAACAACTGCACACCACTTATTAATCCTGTCCAGTGGACTACAGATACAGGCATATTGTATAACAATAGTAGGAGGCTACTGCAGCATAGGGCAGATTCACATGACGGCAAGGCATCTGTGGTCAGCAGTGTTAAGATGCTTCACATTCACCAAATGCACAGATATTGGCAACATTGTTGCAGACAGTTTAGGTGCAGGTACCCCCATTCTCCTACACATGTGGTATTAGTTATCCCAGATGACTGTAACCTCCCTATCCTCTCACATGTCCAGGTGAGAGCCACCCTCATCATTGCAGAACACATAGCATCACTGTTACAAAATGGTATCCCTGGATGTGTGCTACATTCACCCCTGGAGGACATAGCACCACATGACAGACTGATATTAATCCCTGGCCATACTACAGGATATGTACCTGAACAGTGCCATACATACACAGTGGTCCCACACCAATGAGGAGTAACCTCTACTGACCCTGGTAACTACTGCATCATATACACAACTGGCCTTGTGTTCTCAGCTATGGAAGTTTTAAGTATGGGCAACATGTACAGCAATATTACATATGTATATATTTCAGGACTATGTACACACAACCTATCTCATGGACATACCTATAGATAGTGAACTATGATACATTTGGAAGTGTCACAGTAAACACAGTATTAACCTGCAACTTTGCATTACCTGTGTTTGTGGTAGCTGTTGCTGTATCAGTGATGCTGCTTGCAGTTTTCTGCTGTTGCTGCTGGTTTTTCTGCTGTCAGTCTGTTTATTTTCATATTTCTGTTTCTCTCTCTCTCTCTCTTTCTCAGGTTTGTGCAATGATTGTATTGCATGTGTGGAGTGTGGGTACTGAATGCTTTTGTAGGTATCTGCATAGGCCCATGTGATGGCCTCTGCACCAATTGTAAGGCAGCATTGGCTAATTGCATACAGCCAGTTGTGTACTGATTGCATGTCTCACTGTGATTTCAGGACAGTGCTATAAAAAGGTATGTGAGATAGGCGTTGCTCTTTCAGATTGTAAGGGCGTGGACCATGCTGGTATGCTGTTGGAAAATGTTCTGTGAGTGTGAAGGTTAGTACATCTCTCATGCTTCATGCTGTGTTGTGAATTCAGGTTGCTGCATTTCTCCCACCTGTTCCCTGTAGTGAGTGTGTATGCATACTGACACCCACAACTATATTTATTATGTATTGCTATATATACATATGTGTACATATACATACTGTCATATATGTACATTAGCTGACAATATTGGGTACAATTTTCAGGCCTGTTTCTGTTAACATACACTAGTATGGGAATCCAGTAATTGGGACAGTGAAGGTCTGTCTGACATGCTTAGGGTAGTACACATACTATATTGCCTTTATCTTCATTCTACTATTACATGTTCCACTTATTTAGCACTATATTCCTGTATAAGAGTCATGTCTTGCTGGTAGGTCGTACAGACTAGTGTTACAATGGTCTTGTGGTAGGGCCTACTAGTATGCTTGTATTTTGCTTTCAAATTGAGTACAGGGTCTATCAATCAAAGTGCTGGAGGCACCTTCCAGCAGTTAAGGGGTTAGTGGGTCTCAGAGGGGTCAGGCTGTGTTGCAGATTCTGGCTGCTGTGTTTATCTTCACTGTCTCCTGTAGTGAGTGTGTATGGATACTGACACCTACGACTATATTTCTATGTATTACTATATATTTATATATATGTATGTGTACATTTACATACCTTCTTATGTGTACATTACCTTACATTATTATGTACAAGCGAACAATTAGTAGGGCTGTTTCTGTTAACACTGAACTAGTGTGGGAATCCAGTAATTTGGCCATTAAAACTCTACCTGAAATGCATTAGGTAGTACACCTCCTATATTGCCTTTATACTGATTCCTACTATTACATGTTATATTTATTTTAGCACTATGTTCTTGTATGGCAGTCATGGCTTAGTGGTAGGTCATACAGACTAATGTTACCAAGGTCCTGGGTTCGAGACTGGCAGTAGGAATTTATTTTTCTTTCCAGACTTTCAAAATGAGTACAGGACCTGTCAATCAAAGTGCCATAAAGGCACTTTTAAGCACTTAAAACCAGGTCTGCGCTCGTTTGCGCGGAGCTCACGCATGCGCACTAGCGGTGAGCTCCGCTAACACAAGTGCACACCCGCGCTAATTTCTTTGAAAGAAAAGAAAAAGGGGTGACAAGAAAGTGGTGAAAAAGGGGTCACAAAGAGGGTAAGACAGTAGGGAAACAAGCGTGGGATTTGCAGGAGGGATGTAGGTAAGGCCCATAGATGCCCATGTCTTTAGCAGCAACAGCTGTGCATTTCCATGTATTTTGGTGAGACATTTGAAACCTTCCACCCCTGAGAGAGGTGTCAGGACAACATTAATGTTTGTTGTAGAGCCAATTGTAATTAACAGTTTCAATGTCAAGCAGACATGTGTGCGACATGGACAGCTATGTATGGGGCGTAATTTTTTTGTGGGTACAGAGTGCCCTTTTTCCAGGGGAGAGTGGTATGTCAGGTGAAGGAAGTCGGTATAGCTGGGGAGGTAGGTTGGGTAGGTTAACAGACAAGACAGAAAAGATGCATACAGGGGCGGTGTATGACACACGTGGGGGGGCTACACAATTGACGGGGACGGAGGTTGGGATATCCAAGATGCATGAGCCCACAGATGGCAACAGTGGAACTGATATCCCCACCCATAGGCAGTTGCCACTGTTCCTTCACAGCCCAGGACGGGGCTGTGCTGGGGGCTGTGTAGGCGGGGCAACGGCCGGGGCCGTTAGCTGTGCCACACGAGCCTCGAGCTGGCGTAGGGGCCCAAGAACGGAGTCTTGGATCTCCCTTCGCACCACAGACCAGACACCTTGGAGGGTGAGTGGACGAACTCCTCCGGCCACGCTTGCAGAGGGGGGACGGGCCCCATCCCCTGCAGTGCTTCCACCCGAAGGTGGCACAGGGCCACCGGAGGAGGGTCCGGCCTGGGCACTAGTGCCAGGTGCAGTCGCCAGCTGAGGTGGGAGAGGTGGGTCCGCTGGGACCTGCCTTCCCAAGCATTCTAGGTTTGTGAGTAGTTATGTTAGTTTGGGTTAGTGGCATATTATTCCATTCAGATTAGTTGTAACAGCATGCATTGGTATTCCCATTAAACAAACACCCAGATATTAACACCATTGAACAAGGGGCATATCAATATCACATGTATTTTTTGAACGGAAATACACAATCAAACAACATGCAGGGTTGATTAATGGCAACAGGCCATCAGATTTGCAGGTATGAACAGGGCACATGCACGAACAGACATGCATATATTTTTGAAACGGACAAATGTCCATGGTTAATGAAATGTTCACATACCAATATTTATTGGGTGTTGTTATATGGAATTATAGGGTTGGGTGGAGATAGAAAGTGATGACACATTCATAAGTTACACATTGATATACATTTGTAATAGGTACACAATTAAGTTGAGGCTGATGTTTCAAAATGATTTTTATTTGACTGTCATGCTACACCTGTTACAAATACATCACTATCCTACTTATTTTTAATTTGATCAGATACATCATCCTGCTATACTTTGATGACAGGACAGGGGACAACTATGGCTGTTTAGTCTGTCAGATAATCATTCATTCTATCTGCAAATTGTTTACTGTTATCACCATATACAGATTTTGGCCTTGACATTCCAGATTCAGACACACTGAAATCAGTTTGGGATGTTAATTTGTACTTCACACATGCATTTAGTTCTGTGGAAACACACTGAGGCTAATATATTCAGGGGTTATTACTACTTTATTTATTCATACATGACCCTTTCTGTCACTCTCACACATCCTGCAACTTCACAGTTCAGGTTGGTACTTCTAGGCTTTGTTCACATATTAGACCTGTGGTGATTCAAACACTTTCCAACAGCCTCACTTCTGTCATGATTCAGCATTTCAACAGGGGATAAATCACACATGTGACTACCTCAGATTCTGAAGCTGTACTCTGGAGACTACTGCAGGTTATACTACATTTAATTAATGGTGGGACATCTGTATTACAGCACTATTTATTTCTATAAATTATTTTTCCAGTCACACTTGCATACTGATGAACTTGTTGCAGCCATACCTGCAAACTTTCAATTCTTGCTTGCACACTAGATTACTTTTAATCAATACACTGCAGTGTTCTGATACATGCTACACTATAATATTTATTTACAAGTACTAGATGGGGTTACTAACCTGCATGGTGGCGCAGCCAGCCTACGGTCATGCGTCTCACGGTTCGCAGAGTGGACACCTGCAGCTGTAATACAAAGGAAGTAATATTGGACTACACATCTCCATGGTATCAGCTAGTTGAAATCCTTACATACATGAGTAAAATGTAACTTACTCAGTAGTGGGGCGTTGGGCATATCCTGGGCCTCCTGGATCCATTGGGTCAACTGGTCTTGCTTACGCCACTTCAGGTCTGCATGGTGGTGACGGACCTGCTCACCAGTGCGTGGAATGCCAGTAACACTGGTCAGATCATGAGCCAACTGGTCCCATGCCTCCGCCCTGTACGCTCCCCATGAGACGTGGCCCTGCATGAGTTGGGCCTCGTGATGATGGACAAGGAGCCAGACCATGTATCTGGACTCCTCAACGCCCCAACGCTGTGCTCGAAAGCAACGTCCCTCACCTACTCCACTCATTCTGACTGCAGGTCTGTTCTACAATCGGTTATGGTGTGTATTCCCACCTATGGGGCTTATATATGCTGGTTTCCCGCACATTTCTCTGATTGGCCGTTTTGGAATTGTATCTACTTCACTGAAAATGCTTTATCATGCTCCATTCTGTATTATATCCCATATATATGCTATTTCTGCATTTGTAGGTATTGCTGTCATGGCTTAGTGGTTTAGTACCTTGACTCTAGTGCATGGTATCCTGGGTTCGAATCTAACCACTGATTTTTAATTTTCCTGACAGAAATGAGTTGAGGACCTGTCAATCAAACATGCCATAAGCACTTTTAAGCACTTAAAAGCAGGTCTGCGCTCGTTTGCGCGGAGCTAACGCATGCCCACTGGCAGTTAGCTTGTGGGAGTGGCGCGCAAACGATGTGCGCTGGGATAAACCTTAATTGGCTAGTGACACACATGTTAAGCTAAGCACAGCTAGTTGCAAACAGTTTCAGCCTGTTAAACTGGTGCTTAGCAACGGGCATACCGATTGCAGCTTTTTAAACACTACGCAGCTACGGGCACTGTGTCTCACAGCGGCTTAGCTATCGGTACATTTCTAATTATTTTTATTATTGTGTTACTTCAATATGTATGCTCCATTTCATTCCATTTTACAAAAGGGTATACTTTTACATTTGGACAATACTGGCAGGGGCTTTTTTAGTGCTTATTTACAAAAAAAAAAAGGTTGTTGTGTGGGCTCGAACCCTGCCTGCCTACTCTTAAGCCGGCAACTCTACCGCTAAGCTATTTCTTCTTGGCTTACTTTGCATATGTAGTTCTCATATCCTTTTCCACTGATTGCTAACTGCAGTTGCACTAGTAGCACACCCGCGCACACAGTGGCACACATTTACGGGGGTTAAAAAAAATAAAACAGTTTTTATTTTCATTTTATAGCCTCTGTTCACTTTGTACACTGATGGTCTGTGGGGGAATGTGTTGTGTAGTGTGTTTGTTTACATTTCCATGGCCTCTCTCGTGGCTGTTTACTTTCAGCCATTATACACTTACGGGGGCGTGTCCGCATGCAGGGCTTAGCCTACGGACACGCCCCCTACTCTCTTACACGGACCGTGTAAGAGTTACAGTGTGATTCAGCATGCCTCACGCACCTCATGCATATGCATGACATGCTGACATCACACCGTTTAACTGCAGCCTCCGTGTAAGAGTTATAACTCTTACACAGAGGCTTCCTGAATCTGGCCCTTTGATTATTACATTTATTTCTTAATTGTAAACTCTCCACATTTTCTTCGAAAATTTTCATTTTGTGGTGGGATTATTAGGGTAAGATCAACATTTTGATCCAAAATTGGGGACAGTTGAGAGGTTTGGATATGCCTAATTCTTTAAAGCAATTTAGTTACATGTACCGCTCAATCTGTTAATGCAGGAAATCTGGACAAGGCCAAATATACTGGGGGAACATATAAACAGTACTAAAAATTGTTGTATAAACTGAGATACTTAATAGAATAACAGGTCTTGCTTTAGCATGCATTTTTCTGAAGGTTATGAAGTCTGAAACTCAGTGTCTGTCATTATTTAGTGACTTAATTCATAAATTATTTGCCAGAAAACCACACGTTTTATGAGCAACAAACCGAAAATAAGAAACAAAAATATATTAACGCTGTGAAAATCTGGATAGTTGAGAGGTATAGTTCAGCCAGGAGTGTCTTTGAGTTTGCCGCCCTTCCCCTCAAAAATCATAGTCGAATGGAGCCCTCCCCTGCAGCCATTCCAATAAACCATTACTTGGCTATTTCACCCCATTTACCATAAACACAAACGTGCATACTGCTTTACTTCTACGATGATTTGGACTTCATTTGAAAGTTTTATGTTGCATTTTACAGCACAAACACTAAGACATCTGCTAAGCAAAGCAATGCAGTCTCACAATGAAAACAGACAGCATTAAAACTTCTCTGCCCTTGAAACTCACATTCATTGAAACAGCATTGAAAACCACATTCAAAGAAAATGCATTTTGCTAGTGACAGATAAAGATTAACTTTGGGCTGTTTTCAAATCATAGGCCCCTTCCACACGAAACATGCACGTGGTCTTTGATACACCTTTCTGACTGTATTAAATTATATTCCTTGTACAATATAGTACAGTTGTAGAGGGCATTTTAAATTTGTTTTGAACATTTTTCCAGTAAACAATGAAACAAAATGCATGCACCAATAATGACAAAACTGCCGAATTCAGAAACTTTTTCCAGTAAACAATGAAACAAAATGCATGCACCAATAACAACAAAACTGCCCAATTCAGAACATTTATATCATAAAAGTCTACTCAAACTTCTACAGTCCACCAGTATCAGTAAATATGCACAATCTCTGAAGAAGTAAAAGTCATCTAAATAATTCCACATTAAAGAAATCTGTAACTAATGAAGAGGTTGCTGCTAGCAAATAACTTTATATTTCATTGTTTCATCTACAAATAAAGTGCCTGTTGCCCTTAAGGAATAAATTGCTTATGTTGCATTAAAAAAATGATAAGCTAGTAATATTGCAGTAGGGAATGGATGGCAAACTGATAACAGGTTCATAGTTACTAGGTATTTTCCCCAAAAAGTACTGCAATATCCACCCTCTTTACAATACAGTACAATATCAGCAATGCATCTACCTACTGTGGGAGTAGAACCCACAGCTTTTTGCATCAAAAGTAAGTACATTACTTGTTGTGCCATTAACAATGCAAGCAGACTCAGCATAAGCATCACTAAACTTTTGTTCCCCTGCAGCTCTCAGCTTCTTGTAAAATCTGCTTGACACTCAGCTGTATATCTGAACTTTGCAGCACAAGAAATCTGGAAAAAGCCAAAATTTGGGGGTGGGGGGCAAAAGACCAAAAAACAGGGACACATTTTAAACATTGATTGTATAATGTTGTAAAGTTGCTGAATAAAATGCTGTGTTACCACCATACATTTCACTGCCAGGTATTGAACCCAGGACTCTGTGCAAAACAGTCACAGCAACATACCACTATGACAAATCATCTGTTTTATGAAAGAGAGGAAGACTGAAACTTAAATGGCTACCATTTAGTGAATTCAGTTCTCACCATAGCTGTCAACCTCTTAGCACATAAGACCTGAACAAAGCCAATAATGGGGGAATACAGCCCCCAAACATATTCAGTGAATTCAGTTCTCACCATAGCTCTCAGCCTCTTAGCAAAAACACATAGACAAAGCCAGTAATGGGGGAATACAGCCCCTAAACATATTCAGTGAGTTAAGGTATCACCATAGCTCTCAACCTTGGGACAAAAAACCTGGACAAAGCCAATAATGGGGGAAATACAGTCCCAAAAATAGGGACAAATTTCAAATATTCATCTTATAAACTTAGAAACTTTCTATAATAATAGGTTTTGTGTTACCATGTACTTTTTGAAGAATATGAAGTCTGAAATTCCAACGCTTGTCATTTTTATTTATTTAACATTTGTTAACCAGGAAAGTCTGACTTGGAACAAAAGCCAATTTTTGGCAGAGGCACAGGAAGAAACACTCCAGGCACATGTCTTTGTAAGATGAGAGGGCACCATAGCAAACCCACACAAACACAGGGAGGACATGCAGACTCCACATAGAAGGCACTCCAGCCAAGAATCAAATCAAACAACCTGTAGCTGTCAGGCAACAATGCTACAACTGCACCACTGGCTGTGTTAAGAAACAAAAATACAGAAACCACAGATTTTATGAGGAACAGAACAAATATGAGGCAAAAATCTGCATTTTATTTACAAATGGTGGTGGGTAGGGAATTCAGGCTCTTGCCACTTGGGCCCAAGGTACAAGGTTCAAGCCTTATTCTCTACCCACCATCATGTAGCAACTGGGACATTTCACACACACACACACACACACACACACACACACACACACACACACACACACACACACACACACACACACACACACACCCCTCCAAAGCTCCATGAATCCCAGTCAGCACTCTTACCTATATAAATAAATGTGCACACTCCAAAGCTCCGTGAATCCATTCAAATGTAAGTCCTATTAGTGCTGCGCCAAAAGCTCTGCGAACCCAAGCATACAGTCTCCATTCAAAAGTAAGTCCCATCAGTACCACATACACTCCAACGAAGTACAGTCTTCATGCAAAAGCTCCCATTATCTCCATGAACCAAAAGTACTGAGCACACTCCAAAGTCCTGTGCACACACAGTAAAATCCCACCTGCAAGAGCCTGCTTGGTCCAGCTGCAGAAAGCTCACCTCCTCAGTGGTTCAGACTGCAGATGATGCAGTCTGACATTCCTCTATTCTGTGTGGTCATCACTGCACAGACTTCTGGGCATCTGCGGGGCATCTCTGCCTTTAACCCTATCCGGACTGCTTTCATAACAGTCTGGAGTTGTGTTTGTGACTGCAGTGCGTGCGGAGTGTATGGGACTCATAATTTTAAGTTTTCTATTTTTTTAATATGTTTATGTTTATTTTAAATGTTACTTTTTTGTTTTTCTACAGAGGTGGGAGTGCTGCAGTCCTATAGCACGAGCCGCCCCTGGTTAACATCATATGGGGAGTCAATGACAGCATCCAACTTACAGTCGTCCAGAACCTTGGTTAGCCACAGGGCTTTTGTCTTTGCCTGGACCTCTGAAAAGTAGATGCCAAACAGAAGGGGTCCCAGGACAGATCCCTGGGGATCACCACTAGTGACAGGTCTACTTTCAGAGGTGGAGGTTCCAATTTTGACGTTGTGGGTCCTATCAGTGAGCCAGTTGGCCACCCACCTGATCAGATAGGGATTTACGCCAAGTTGTGTTACCTTTTTGATGATACCTGAGTGGGGGATTGTGTCAAAGACCTTGGTCAAGTCAAGGTAAGCCATGTGTACTGACTTTCCCTCATCCAGGGAGTTGGTGACAGTCTCAAAGAAGTCAACCAGGTCCAACAGGCAAGATCTGTCCTTGAAAAATCTGAACTGGGTGGGGTCAAGTGCTTGGAGACTGCCTATGTCCTTGTTTATGAGATCCATAATAATATGCTCCATGGCTTTACAGATCAGACTTGCCAAGCTAATGGGGCGATAGTTTCCAAGGTCAGTTGTGGCACCACCTTTGTGCAAAGGGATGACAATGGCAGTTCTCCACTATGCTGGAATGAAGCCTTTACTTAGGCTGTGGTTGAACAGGGTGCTCAATGGCAAAGCTAGTTCTTGCTGGAGATGGTGCAGAATACAGCCTGGGATACTATCGGGTCCCATGGAAGCTTTGTTCTTTGCCTTGGATAGGGCCTTTAACACTTGATCTATGGAGATGTAAGGTGTGGGACAAGTATCAGGGATGTCAAATGGGCCTTTGGGGGGGACAGGGGGGTGAAGTTTGTGCTGAATCTATCTACTACCAGTTGGCTAAGTCAACAAGATCAGTGTAAGTGATACCATTAAGTACTAATTTGGAACAAACCTGGGCTTTGCCATGGAGGTTTCTGACGTAACTGAAGAAGGCTTTGTGGTTTCCCTTTGTTTCAGAGGCTAGATTCAATTCATAACTGGCTTTGGAGGTTTTCACTATTGATCTAATTTGCTTGTTGAGGCTAAGCAGGGATGTTTTCCAATTTGGAATCTGTTCCTTTTTACCCTTGGACAACAGTTTCTTCCTTTTGTTGTAAAGCCTGTTGATAGAGGATGTCCACCAGACAGAATTGTGTTTCCTTGAGGAGCACATTTTAGTTCTATTGGGTATGGTTGTGTCCATGTAGTTGTACAGGTGCTTGTATACTGCATTGACATACCATTTCGCATAGTTGTCTGCATCCTCTGAGGGTAGTGGTGGTGTGAAGCTACTAATACTCTCCCTTACGAGGTTGTAGTCAGCTTTTGAGAAGATTTTTAGCCTGGTTATGGCTGGGGGAGGGTTGGATGGGATAGAAACTTCGAAAGTGACAAACCGATGATCTGATTTGATCAGGGAAAAAATACTATGGGAGTGGTGCAGTGGTCACCCATGTTGGTGATAACCAAGTCCAGAATTTTATCTCCCCTTGTGGGGGATGAGACGAGCTGGTCTATTCCATTAGAATTGATGAAGTCGAGGAATCGTTGGGTGAGCGCATTACTGCAGAAATAGTTCACCCAGTCTATTGTGGGTTAGTTGAAGTCACCAAGGATCAGGGTGTTAGGGGGTACCTTGACTGAGACAAGTAGGTCCAGGTAGAAGGAGTGGGTGTCCTGAGTCATGGAGGTGGGTCTATGAAGAAAAGTATATTATGTAGCCCATCTAATTCTAAAGAGCATACCTAGTCATGTCAGGGAGATCTTTGCACCACATTAGACCACATTAATATGACATTTTATTTAATACATTTTGTAGCCTTCAACAAACCACCTGAAACAACTAGAAAATGTATGTTGCTCAGTACAAGAATCCTAGAGATAGCTATCTATTAAAGCTTTAGGGAAAATAAGTTATGTACTCACCATAATGGCCCATCTGTGTTGTCCATTTTCATTCTTCCTCAACATATGGGTTCAAATCCAATCCTGGGATCCGAGTCGGCCTCTGTTCTACAGCTCATGGAAACCACAAACTCTCCAGCTCTTCCCTTACCCATAATGTTGCAGTCCCCCCCCCCTTCTCCAGATCCTGTTTGCAGCTCCCCAAGGTAGAAATATAAGTATATTTACCTATTACCTCTGTATCATCATGAACCCACTTCAAAACTTTACTAAAAGTGCACCTAAAAACATGCTGGCTATGCCCTTGCAACTCCCACTCTAATGTCACCCACGCCATCCAACCACTACCTTTCTTTCCAATCCACTAACTACCTTGATTATAGCAAGCTCAGATGCTCATAAGCCTAGTACTTATACAGCAGGATCTTCTTATTTTAACATTTGTTAATGTCTGTTATGTACTTCACAGATAAAGATTCTAGTTGTCTACTGATGTATTATGTTCTTCATCTATAAATATGTTGTAAGTAATTGCTATGTAAATTGTTAATCGCTATGTAATCCAATGTAACTACTGTCTGTTTATTTTAACTGTGGAGCTTTTCTCCCCGGGCCTCCTCTGAAAATGGACCTACGTCCAGTCGGACACTCCCGGTCAACAAATATAAATAAAGAAAATAAATATTATGGAAAATCACTTCCTGGAGCTCAAAGAAAAAGGAACTTGGTTCCTGTGCACTCTCCTGCTGTTCCAGAAGTCATCAAAGAAACATGGATGGGGGCTGGAGAGAGGGGAGTTGAGGAAGAATGAAAATGGACAACACAGATGGAATGTTATGGTGAGTACATAACTTCTTCATCTGATGTTGTCAATTTTTATTCATTCCTCAGCATATGGGACAGAGTCCCAGCTACCTAAATCCCAGGTGGACTCTAAGAAAGGATATTCCTAAGTACTGTAGAGCCAAAAGCTGCTCTTCCTCTCAAGACTAAATCCAGTTTGTAATGAGTAATAAAGGTATGAGGTTTAGCCCAAGTTGCATCCACACAAATATCATCTTCTGCTCATATGGAGGCCCGAGGCTCTGCCTCTCTTGCTCCTTCTTCTTTGTGGCTTTTTAGGCTTCTAGTATTTATTCATAGTAGATAAAAGGATATCTCTGTGTAGCTGCCCAACATCTCTTGGTAAAAACCTCAGACCTTTTGGCTCCACAACTCACTCAGACCTTAACATCAGGTTTAGATACTACAACAACCAACACCATCTCAATGTTGAAACCTCCCCTCCCCAACTGCATTCATGTAAGTTCTGGAAAGAAAGGCTGATGAAGTTGCCATGGACCTAGTTGAATGGACCTTTAAGGGTTTAGGTAGGATCAAACCCAACTTGCTTTATACAAAGGAAATACAGTCAATCACCCTTTTGATAGAATTGCTTTAGAGACTGGTTGACCCAATTTGGTTTCAGAGAATGAAACAAACAACTGGTCAGATTTCTTAAATCTCTCAGATCTGTGCAGATAGAAATGTAATTGTCTAAGAACATCCAATAAGTGTAACATGTATTTGCCTTTGTTAGAGAAATTTGGAAAGAATACAAGGAGATGAATGGTTTGATTAAAATTAGATCCTGACACCACATATTAGGAGGGAAGGAAGGGTTGGTTTTCAAAGATACCCTATTCTTGTGAAAAATTAAACAAGGAGGCTTAGAAGATAATACTTGCAATTCTGACATCCTTCTAGCTGAAATTATGGCTATGAGAAAAATCGTTTTCCAAGTTAGATATCATAGGTCACATCTTGCTGCAGGTTCAAAAGGTCTCTGAGTTAGGGCTGGTAACATTATAGCAAGATCCCAAAGTGGAGTGGGGTCCTTGAAGGGATCTTAAGTAAAAATGCTCCTTTTATAAAGGAAGCTAAAAAAATTACCAACTCCAATATGGAAATTGGAGACAACAGCTAACTGAATCTTAACTAGACCCCTCATTGAAAATGGAAGTCAGGAATTCAAGGACACCTTATGTACTGGTGCTGAAAAAGGGTCTGTGTCATGCTGTTGTGCCCAAAGGACAAATCTTTTCAATGTGCTTTTGTAGATTTTTCTGGTAGAGGCCTTATGAGAAGATAAAAGAATGTGGTGCACTGGAGATGGGAGCTTTGGTTGTCTGGCTGTCAGTGGAACAGGAGATACCATGTGGTTAACTTGAGGCCCAAGATATACATATGATGTAACCTGCTTTTTGTATTATGTTGAATGTACTGTATTTGTATAACTTGATGCCGGCACTTTTCTCCCTGGGCATCTTCTGAAAATGGACCTGGTCCAGTCGGAATTTCCCAGTTAACAAATGTAAAATAAATAAATAAAGATATCAAAATGAGTCATGTCTGTCAGGTGAGACAGTAGGTCTGGAGTTGGATCTAGAATCCAAGGTGGGTAAACTAGATGAGGCCAAAGGAAGAGAAATCAAATCTGTCAAGGCCGATGAGGAGCAATGAGGATGATTCTACTCTTCAAATGAGAAGCTTTCTCTAGAAATTTGTGTATTAAAGGGGTTGGAGGATAAGTATAGAGACCTGGGGACCAGTCATGAAGGAAAGCATCTCTTGGTGACTCCTCCAGCAGAGGGATTAGGGCAAAGAACCTGCTGCATTTGTTGTTCAGGGGAGAAGCAAATAGGTTGCAACATGGCTGGCCCCATTAGTGGAATATCATTTCTGTCACTTTTGTATTGCGAGACCATTCGTGAGGTAATAAAATGTACCTACTCAACTTGTCTGCTATCATGTCGGATTTCCACGGTATATGCGTTGCTGTCTGAAATTGATTTGAAAAGATCACCCATTGCCACACTCTCATAGCTTCTCAACACAAGGGGTAAGATCTGGTTCCTCTTTTTTGTTGATGCACCATAACACCGATATATTGTCTATTTGGATCGCAATAGTGCTGGAAGGGAGACAGTCTTGGAACACCTGCAATGCTAGGAGTACTGCTCTTAGTTCCAGCACATTGATATGTAATTTGGCCTCTGTATGGGACCACATGCCTTGAACAGTCTTCCCGAAGAAATGCCCCTCTACCTGATCTGGGAAGAGTCCATAGTCACTATGGCCTCAGGTTGAGGGAGGATGGATGGACGACCTTGCAATAGTTGATATGAGTGAATCCACTACCAAGGGAACTTCTTCCAAGGTTGAGTTATGTTTATCTTGGTGGATAAGGGGTGATGTAAGATGGACTACTGGGATGCTAATGTCCATTGTAGAATTCTCATATGGTACCTTGCTACAGGGAGGAGAACCATCATGGCTGACATGGACCCTAGAGTCTGTAATACCTTGCAAGCTGGTATGGAGAAACTCTGAATTATTCTGCTGACTTGAAAATGGATGGTTTGAACTCTTGGTAAGGGTTGAGATGCTATCATTGATGTTGCACTGAAACTGGCCCCTATGAATTCTAGGGACTGAGAAGGTTGAAGTTGAGATTTCTTGTGGTTGACTGCAATGCCCAGATTGGAACAAGTCTGGAGTACATAGTCCCAAGCTATTAGCAGTAGATGCTTGGTTGAGGTGGTAAGGAGCCAGTCATCTAAGTATGGAAACACTCAGAATCCCTAGAGTCTGAAGTGAGCTGCTACCACTGTTGTGCATTTTGTAAACACCCTGGGGGCTGTGGTGAGACCAAAGGGCAGTGCTCTGAACTGGTAGTGACCGACTCCCAGTCAGAAGCATAGTTACCTCCTGGACCATGTTTGCATTTTCATGTGATAGTAAGCATCCTGGAGATCTATAGAACACATTCAGTCATCCTTGTGCAGGAAAGGCAAAATGGACTAAACCATGACCATCTAGAACTTGGTACATTGCACCGACTTGTTTAGAATGTTCATATCCAAGGTTGGTCTCCAGTTCCCTGTCTTGTTTGGCACTAAAAGAATCTTAAGTAAGGTCTAGAACCTTTCTGTTCTGGAGGGACCTTTTGGATGACTCTTTTATCTAATAGCTTTTGTACTTCTAAAGCTGCTGCTTTCCTCTGTGTGGAATGTTGGGAATTGTGTTCTGTAATGGTGGTGGGGAAAAGGGAATTATATAGCCTCTGGAAATGATCATCTGCACCTAAGTATCTTTTGTTAAGTCTAGCCAGGCTCTCTGGTGCAGGGGTGAATGACTCCATACTGCCTTCAGAAGTGGACAACTGGGCCTTCTTTCAGGATGCTGATAGGATCTATCAGAGAAAGAATCTTTGGGTCCCTGGTTCTGTGGACCCCCCTCTGCCACGTGGACTGTATATTCCATTGGAGTTCCCCCCTCTGCCATGTGGACTGCATCTTCCATTGGAGTTTCTTCCTCTGCCCTGGGGGAAACTTTCTCCATGTGGATCTTGGAATGAACTCTGGGATTTTCTGAACCACATCTTTTGACCATGTCACTGATTCCTGGGGAAGGTTCTTCAAGGAGTCAAAAAAATGTACACCAACCATGGACAGGGTCCTTTTATCTTTCTCACACCTGGAGAACGTATCCTTAACTTTAGGGCCAAACAAAGAACTTCCATCAAAAGGAGCACTGATGAAGGATGACTTGAAGGGCTGCGAAAAATCACACAGGCACATCCAGGCAGTTTTTCTGATGGAAATGCTTGAACCTGCTGCTCTTGAGGCTCCTTCAGCTGCATGTCATATGAGACTCATCGATGAATTCGAAATGGACTGAAGGGTGGCTAACTGTGAAGCAACAGAAGATTCCATCACAGCAGTACTAGTTCCTGAGAGGGTCTCTGAGAGTTCCTTAATCAAGGGTCTTTGAGAGTTTCTTAATCAAATCCCTCTGTAATCTAGTAAAGTGTGCCAAGTAATTTGGGGACCAGAGTACAAAGGCTGCTGGTGCATACATTCACTTCCAAAACCTGCCCAGCACCCTAGACTCCCTGTTGGGGGGGGGGTTGGACACAAGAACCCTGTTCCACCAGTTCTTTCTTCATGGCTGCTGCCATAACCATAGCATCTACCAGTACTCCTTTGCTCCAAAACTCCGTTCCTTTTGGTGGTAACAGGATCCTGTTTGGTCTCTTGGGTACTGGCTCTACAGAATCTGGTTCCTTTCACACCCACTGAGAGACCAAGTCAATGAGCTCGTCACTGGGCAGGGTCACCCAGGAGGTAGATGGGTCAGCTCCAAAAGCCTCCAGGAATACAGATTCCTCTGGTGAAGGGTTGTCAGTGGACCAACACCCCCACCCCACTATTTCAGGATCTCCAAAATGTCTCCAAATGAGATGTCATCAGATGGTGATCTTGGGGACCCTTCCCCTTCATCAAAATCCATATCTTCTGTGACAGACTCCTGAAGGGAGTCCAAGTGCATCCTCTTGGACTTTCTCTTCCTAGGGACTTCTTTGGCGGGATGCTCCAGAGAAGTTTCAGAAGAAATAACACTGCACTGTGGGGTCGCCCGGAGACTTTCGGTTGGCTGTCCCTGTGGAGCAAAATGCTGAGGCTCCCAGCACAAAGACATCTGAGACCTAGAAGGAGGATCTAAGTGGGGGGAGCCACATGCTCTCTAGACAAGAATACTCTCTCCACCATTTCGAAGGAAGAATGTCCCGGGGAAAAAGAAACCATCAGAGCGGAGAAGACATATTTCTGGACCAACAGTTTCCTCCAGCCCAAATACACCACCCTTAAGGCCAGAGTCAGAATTGAACTATCGAATGCCGAGGCTCAGACAGGCAGAGATGGCTTCAAGAACTTTGGAGTTGATCCTAATCTCTCGGATCCGGCAACAAAGCTTTGGGTCTGACAGCCCTCCAACTCCAACACAGTTGGATCAAATACACTCAGAAAAAGCATTGTATCCAAGAATACAAATATCCTTGGATCCAAAGCAGATGGAACCCAGATACTCGGATCTGAGGGCTCGGAAACTGAAGGATGGATCAGAGAAGAAGCCAGAATAGGTGGAGTTGTATGAGTTAAGGCCTCCAGACCCATTGGGGTAGTGGCCAGGAGAACTCCCATCTGAATTTGTGGTGGGAAAAAATTCATCATCATTCTGTCCACAGCTGCTTCTGTGAGGCTTCTGGAGAATGATGTCTTTCCAGGAAGGGTGATGGGAGTAGAGATGTGACTGGATCCAAAGACAATGCATACCTAGTTCTGGGAAGTGTTTTTGACTCCAGAGCAGTAGGATTTGAAGAGATGTACCCAGTGTCTGAAGTGATAGAATCCAATGACTTGTGATGTGTTGGACCTGAATATTTTTTTAACCTTCTTTTTTGGCTCCGAGGTCAGATCCAAATAAATCTGAGATGATCCAGCTTGATCAAAAGGCCAATTTATTGTCTCCTTTTTGTCTGGCTTGGAGGTTTGAGCTCTTGAAACAGATTCGCCAAAGGTGGATGGAATAAGGCTTTTAAGAATCAAGTTATTTTTCCTATAAACAAGGGATTTAGGATTGAATGATTTAGAAATAGAACAGTTGGCTTGTAAATGCTCAGGTCCTAAACAGTAAACACACCATGAATGGGTGTTAGATAGGGGAATCCTGTGCCATCGTTTATCACATTTATTAAAACCCTTTTATCTGCCATGATCCTTGTAAAAACAAGAACACAGTAGCTAGAAAAATAAAAGGATAGTAAGGAGAATTTTTTTGTTAACAATAAATGGAAGAAGATACAAAGACCACCAACAATGGTAATTTGGAGAAATACTGATAAACATTAAGGAAAAAACTATACCAACAACGATAATGAAAGGAAGGCCTATGAACGGCTAAGACCAGAGGAATTACCAACAATGGAAAGGAGAAACAATGGGTAAATGGAAGATAATAGCTAGAAATAACAGAATAAAGAAAGAAGCACTTATTGTTTTTTAAGAAATAATATTCAAAAAACAATATTTGCTCAAAAGTTGTAGTGACCACTTTTGTTCCCAATTGCTGCAAATCAGGTCTGGAGAAGGATGGCGGACAACAGCATCACAGGTAAGAGAGGAGCTCTAGGGTTTGTAGTTTCCATGAGCTGTAGAGCAGCAGCCGAGTTGAATCCAAGGATCAGCTCTGAACCCATATGTTGAGGAGTGAATGAAAATTGACATCAGATCTGTTGTTTTATTCTGTTTCTTATAGACCACAAAGAGGGGACCTCCACCTTGTGTATAATACAGTGTCTAATGTGGTTCTGCTTGAAAGGCTATTGTTAATAGTGGTAAAATAATGACAGATAAATTACACATTCAAATTATGGAATAAGATTCCTTTTGCAAACAGAATATGCTAGTCATTATGTTCCTTTAAAAATAATCTAGATATGTAAGTAGGAAGTAAAAGACATTAATATGGGGCTACTGCAATAAAGTATTTTGAAGGCCAGCAGACTGAAAGTTTGACAATTGAACTTATGACCTCCTGAACTTGTAAGAACTCAACATCCATTGTTCATGTCATCCTAAAATTATCAAATGTTTTCCTTGCAAATTGCCTTGCTGTGTTTAAACTCTGTAGAATTGAACTATTTAAGGAACACATAGGGCTCCTCCCACTACAGTTCCAACATTTATCAACTGTTTGTAAATTGCCTTGCAATTTGCATTTTGCATTTGTCCATGAGATCTTGTGATATGCCTTCTTCTGTCATGGATAATAGTAGTAATTGTTATTGTTACACATCACCTTGTTTTTTATTCAACAACAAACTGTCTTGCTTTATGTATGCTTATCCTGACTTTATACCAAATTGCCATCTGGATCTTATTGTTAAGATGCCACATTTTTATGCTTGGAATTATTGCACCCTCCTTGCTGCTCAGGTCCTTTGCATGTCACAGCTGGTGTTGTTTCTGCACTACACAAAAGCTTAGCACTGCATTCCTATATGACAGTTACCATATTATACTATTAGGAGACTGAGAATTACTTAAAATCAGCGGACTTTTTTCTTCTCTAGTCCACCAAGTGTATTCTTGTGTACTGCTTACTGCAGTGAGTGTTATGACTCTTTTCTGAATGAGCGATCTCTTACTTAATCTCACTGTTGTGAGATATGAAGACAACCATATACTGGTATACCTATAAATGTCTATCTCTTGTTCAGAATAAACTCCAAGAAGGTTTCCGTAAACTCACATACTGGTCCATGAAATCATCCCTCTTACTAAATGCCAGCAAGACTAAATCTATTCTATTTTATAGTAGTCAGTCTGACTTTGTACAGTCTCCTGATCTCCAGAAACAAAGGTGTCCCCATTCAATATTTTGATAGTTTTAAATATTTTGGCCTTTCATTTAACAGTGGCTTTTCCACTGAACGTCACATGGACTCCACATTTAAAAAAAATGCAACTAGCTCATGGGTAGCCTGCGCTATATTATGGCTTATCAATTACCTGGTTCTCAAAATAAACTAATCTGTTTCTGTCCTGGCTCAACTATTGCTGTGTCTTGCTTATGGGTCTCTCCTCTGGTAACACCTTAGTACATGAAACAATTTAGAACAACCCTCCCCCAAGACTTACCCTTGTGATCATTACTATAGCTTAATACTGGTATTTTTCACAAATTGCACCTTTTCCTTCTGCACTTCTACTACCTTTATCCATTGAAATGATCTCTTAACCTCTCTTTCATGGATTTGTACTCCCTTCAAAGAATTTCCATTTCATTAGTGTTCAACTATCAAAGCTTTTAAGAAGTTATAAGCTCTACATAAATATTCTCTTCATAAACTATGATGGTCACATCTGGAATAATTTTCCAAGGTCCATCAGATGTTGCACTAATTTGAGTTCAAGAAGAAATAAAGGAAGCATTACACCAATACCAGAGAAAGATCTGCTGCTTCAGACGATGCACTTAGTCCAATACTGTCAGCATGATTTGCGGCACACTTTGTATCTTCTAACCTTCCCACAATCTACCATAGCTGCTTACGTTTTTCTATCCTATTATAGAGTACAATAAACACCACACAAAGCAAGTATTGTATCATTTGTTATATAAACATTTCATGTAGCACAGTAGATTAGTGTGAACATGCATATGAATTTATTATACGTTATGCTGAATCTGCTGTGTGTATAAAATTATGCATCACACTGAAACTATTCTGTACTAATCTTGTATCTGTGGCATATATTACATACTCTCATTTGTCTGTATAGCTTTGTATGTGATTTATATCACCACGTACTGAACTTGTTCTTTTCAAACCCCGGAGCTGTCTTTTTTACATATAGTCACCTCTCATTATAGTCACTGTATGTGACGTGCTTCTAATTGCTTTTATTGTCATCTGGAGCTTCTCCTTCCAGGCCCTCACTGAAAATGAATCACAACCCAGTTGGACAACAAGGTTAACAAAAAAAAAAAAAAAAAAACAAATAAAGACCCTGTGTTGTGCTGTGCTGATGAGATCATAAGAAGGCTGAAATGTGCATGTCCACAGCTAGTGGTGTTTGGCTTTGTTGGCCTGAATCTTTCCATAAAGACTTAAAAAGGAAAACATCATGGACATTCAGAAGCCATGTAGCTACAGTATAATGCAAAGGTATCACACAGTGAAAACTCTAGCTTGGCTAGGTTTTTCCTATAGTTTTTTACTCATTCACAAAGTTATGCAAAACAGATTACAGTAGCCATCAATGAAAGTGTTTGCTGAATGATGAATGTCTAGAGGTCTCATGCACAGATTTCTGTTAATCAGTGGTTGCCCATTTAAACTGTCAGTCATTGTATGAGGTAGTTAGTTAGGTAGTGTGCAGCGAAAAACAAAGTTATGTACTCATCATAATGTTCTATCTGTGTTGTCCATTTTCATTCTTCCTCAACCTGTGGGTTTCGGATCCGACCCTCAGATCCAACTCAGCCACATTCCAATGCTTTAGGCCCCGAAGCTCGAGCTCTTCCCCTATCCGTCATGCCTCATTCCCCAAATTACCTCAGATCGAGGCTGCCATTAACAACATGTACAGTTTCTAAAGAAAATTATATGTCTATGAATATCCAAAAATAAATACAGAGATATTAACAGACTCCTATTCAAAGGAAAAGCAGAGATCAAGAGCTCAAACAGGAATAGTGGTTCTTAAAAGCGTATCCATCAGGTCCCCATAGATGTGGACAAGGGGTAGAAGGGAGGGAAGGTTGAGGAATAATGAAAATGAAAAACACAGATGGAACGTTATGGTGAGTACATAACATCTTTATCTGATGTTGTCAATTTCATTTGTTCCTCAACCTGTGGAACAGTCCCCAGCTACAGTAATCTCAAGTGGCTCTCATGGGAGGATGTTCTGGAGCACTGCAGAACCAAAGGCAGCTCTATTTCTGGATGTAATATCTAACTTGTAATGTGAAATAAAGGTATGAGAGTTTGACCATGAAACAGCTGCAAAATATCATCAATCGAGACCTTGGACTAAATGGCTTGGGATGTTGACATGGATTGGGTAGCTTTGACTAATGACAGCAAAGATACACCTTTCAATGCATACATAAAAGAAATGTAATCTCTTAACCATTTGGATAACGTGGTCTTAGAAACTGCTTTTCCTTTTCTGATACTGGGAAAGGATACAAACAATTGGTCAGACCTTCTGAATGATTTTGTCCTGTCTAGATAAAAACATAGTTGTCTATGTACATCTACATGAAAACTGGGAAGGAAGACTGGTAGGTTGATGGACTGGTTAATATTATTCACTGTAGCAACTCTGGGTAAAAAGGAAGGGTTGGTACGCAAGGTGACGCTGTCTTTATGGAAAATGAAATAAGGAGTTTTGGAGGAGAGGGCTTGTAACTCGGAAACTCTTCTTGCAGAAGTGATAGCAACCAAGAAAACAGTTTTCCATGAAATAAATTTAAAATCTACTCTGGCTGAAGGTTTAAAAGGGAGATGGAATTGTGCCGGTAGAATCAGAGATGGATCTCAAGGAAGGGTGGGATCCTTGACAGGAGGGTGAAGTAAGAAAGTACCTCTAAGAAAGGCTCTACACAATTTTGAAGAAGCTAGCAATGAAGAATTTTCTCTGCTGTGGTAATTTGAGAGGGCTGCCAGTTGTACTTATACAGTGGAGTAAGTTGCCCCATTTTGGAAAATATCAGCAAGGAAATCTAAGACTGCAGGAATGTGAGCAGTAAAGTGATCCAGTTGCTTCTGTTGAGCCCATATTGAGAATCTTTTCCATTTGCTTTAATAAATTTTCCTAGTGGATGCTTTGTGAGATGAAATCAAAAACTTTTGGATGATGGAAGAAAGTCTGGAATGTCTAGCCATCACTAGAACTGGAGAAACCATGCGGTTAGTTTTAGGCCTTTAAAGTCCAGGTGAATCGGCCCTGATGGATGGGACATAGATCTGTAATTGGTTCCATTGTCCACAGAGGGCAGATCAGATGAGACCAAAGGAAGGTGAACCAGACTTGGCAAGGCCAAAAAGGGGTAATGAGGACTACTCTGCTCTTCAACCTGAGTGCTTTCTGAAGAAATCTAGGAATTAGTGGTAGAGGTGGGAATGTGCAAAGTAGACCGGGGGCCAAACATGAATTAGAGCATCTCTTGGGGACTGTCCCTGAGGAGGGATCAAGGCAAAGAATCTGGTGCATTTGTTGTTGTGAAGGGATGCAAAGAGATCACAGCAGGGTTGGCCCCATTTGTGAAAGATCATATTTGCCACAGATTGTTTTAGAGACTACTCATGAGGCAACTCATGAGGCATCGGTAAAACTCTGCTCAACCTGTCTGCTAGAATGCTACACTCCCCCAGAATGTGCATTGCAATTAGGAATTGGTTGGTAGAGATCACCCACTGCCACACTTTCACTGCTTCTCGACACAGGGGTCAAGACCTGGTTCCTCCTTGCTTATTGATGTACCACACAACTGACATATTGTCTGTTTGTAGTGCAATAGTCCCTAGAGAAAGAAAGCTGTGTAGGGTTTGCAATGCTAAAAGGACTGCTGTCATCTCTAGGACATTGATATGCAGATTGGTCTCCTGTGGCATCCACGTGCCTTAGACCATCCATCCCAGGAAATGCCCTCCCCCCAACCCCACCCCAGTTTGGAGGCATCTGTGATCAACATGGCATGTGGGGGGGGGGGGGCAAATGGGAGTCCTTGTTCAATATCTGAGGAATGAAACCACCAAAGAAGAGAGTCTTTGCACACTCTTGATAGATTGATCAGATAGCTTAGAGGGTGCTGGTGTAAAAACCACTGGACTGCTAATGTCCATTGCAGAATTCGCATGTGTAGCCATACTGTAGATAACAGGGTAACCGTGGCAGCTATAGAGCTCAATGATCTGAGCACTAATTTCGCTTGTGGATCCGGTAATGTTAGAATTAGTCTGATATGTAGTCTTAGAGTAGAAATTCTGTCTAGAGGGAGGAAAACCAGGGTTTTGGATGTGTCCAGAAGTGCTTTGAAATGGGTGCAATTGCAATTTCTGCATGTTGATGGTTATGCCTAAGGTCAGGGCTAGGTGTAACAAAAAGTCCCTGGCTTGGATGAGTAGATGTCTGGTTGGAGTGTTCAGGAGCCAATCATCTAGGTAAGGAAACACGTGGAATCCCTGCAGTCTCAAGTGAGCTTGCGACTACCTCCATGCATTTGGTGAACACCCTGGGAGCTGTGGTGAGACCAAAAGGAAGGACTCTGAATTGGTAGTGGATGTCTCCTATCCTGAAATGAATATACCTTCTGGAGTGTCTGTTTATTTTGATATGATAGTACGTGTCCTTTAGGTCTATCAAGCACACCTAGTCATCCATTTGCAGTAGTGGTAGACTTCAGTGGACTGAACCATGACATTCCTGAATTTTGAGTTTTTTACTGACTTGTTCAGGGATGTCAAGTCCAAATTTGGCCTCAGATCCCCTGTCTTTTTTGGTACTAAAAATAATCTTGAGTAAATTCTTGATCCAATTTGATCTGGAGGGATCTTATGGATGACTCTTTTTTTTCTAGCAGATTTGCAATCTCCAAAGCTGCTGATTGCCTCTGACTGAGTGGAACATTGAGGAATGATCTCTTTGGTTTGAGATGTTTTAAAAACAGAATAGAGTAGCCTCTGGATATGATCCTTTGCACCCACAGGTTTGTCATGGCTAATCAGGCTTCTGGGTGCAAGAATAAGCAATCCCCAACTCTATCCAGAGAGGGATACTGGGGCAACCTTTCAGGAGTGCTGAAAGTGTCGGTCTGCCCGAAAACGGATCTCTAGACCCTTGATTTTGCAGACCCCCTCTGCCATTTGGGCGGTGTCTACCATTATAACTGTTTCTCCCTCTGCCTTGGGGGAAAAGTCTCCCTGAGATTCCCGAAAAGGACCTTGAGACTTCTTGAGCCACAATCTTTTACCACCACTCTGATTCCTGGAGAAGGATCTTTGTGGGGTAGAAAAACAGATTCTGATAGTAGACAAGGTCTTTCCATCTTTCTTACAACAGGAGAGTGTGTCTCTGACTGTGGGCCCCAAACGTTATGATCCATCAAAGGGTTCATTGACAAAAGATGCCTTGAAAGGTTCTACAAAGTCACAAAGCAGCATCCAGGCATGACGCCTAATGGCAATGCCGAAACTGGCCACCCTAGCGATACCCTCTGCAGCATGGGAAACTAATCTCATGGACACATTAGATATTGCTTGTAGAGGGGTCATTCTGGAGGAAAAGACCTTCCATTCCTTATCGGACAAGGACTCTGGGACAGAGCTAGACAGTTCTTTGATTAAATTCCAATACAGCCTTGTAAAATAAGAAAGATAGCTTAGTACTCGTAGGGTGAAAGTAGTTAAGGCGTAAACTCTCTTGCCAAATCTGTCCATGGCCCTAGACTCCCTGTTAGGGGGATGGTCAGTGGATCTTTCCTGAGCTAGCTCCTTTTTGGTGGCTGCAATAACAACCATGGCATCTACTGAAATCCCTTTAGTCCAATGTGGTTGGTCTGTCAGGGCACTAAGAATCCTATCTGCACATTTGTTGATAGGGTCTACAGTGTCTGGCTCCTTCCAAGCCCTGGTTGATACTAGGTCGATGATTGCATCAGAAGGGGAGTACACCCAAGATGTAGATGGGCCAGACCAAAAAGCCTCCAAGAACACTGTTTCCTTAGGGGTAGGATTTTCTGTAGACCAACCACGTTTTTGGCACAAGATTTCTAATATATCTCCAAAGGAAACATCCTCAGATGGAGGTCTTGGGGGACCCTTCATCTACCTCAAAATTGGTGTCTTCCATGATGGATTCTTGCAGAGATTCTAGGTGCCTCGTCTTGCACCTTCTCTTCTGGGGTACTGTCTCAGGAGGATGTTCCAAGAAGGTATTGAAAGAGACCTGGATTCCAAGGATGGAATAGCTTGGAGACTTTGATGGGCCGGCTGTCCTGGAGGTGGCAGATGTGGGGTCTCAGACACAGTATCCATGGAGGAAAGGGGTGGATCTGAAATTATTGCAGCCGTGGATCTCCTGAGTAGGGAGAGAACCCTCTACACCACCTCAAAGGCAGATGGGCCCAGAAATGCAGCAGATATTCTCCCCAGAGCAGAAGCTGTCGGAGCAGAAAGTAATCAAGCCTCCCCAAATGTCCACTCCAAAGGGGGAGTTGGTGCTAAGCTATTGAATTGTGAGGGAGGCTCCCAGGGGAAGTGATGGCTCTGAAAATGTCGGAGTCAAAGTCAGCTCCACAGAGCTGACGTCTAGGCTTCGGCTCTGAGAGCCACTCTGTTCTGATGAGGTTGAAGCCAAGTGAGTCAAGGAAGCTGTTGGAGTTGGAGAAATAATCACTACTGGCTCCAGTACCTTAACTCTCAGGACCTTCGGATCTGAAGACTGCGAAACAGGAGGTCAGAATGGAGAAGGAGCAACAGGCCTGATAGGAGAAAGTTGACTCACAGACCCAGTGGGGGGACAGACCTGATAAAACGCTCATCTGGATTTGTGTCTGAAGGAAGTGCCTCATCAGTCTATCCATCTCTGATCCAGAAAAGCTATGGGAGGACTTGACAGAAGATGTGAAAGGTGGTCTGGGGGATCTTTTAGGGGATCTGTCCCAAAAGGGAGATTCAGAGACAGCAGGAATTGGTCCCAAGGAAGTAAGAGGAGCTCAGGTCCAAAAAGATGACTCAGCAGACTTACTCAGGTCTGAGGATTTCAGATCCCATGCTCTGGGATCCTTTTTGGGAGGGTCACTGGAAGTAGAGGCAGACTTGTTCTGGGAATGTTTCCTGTGTTCCCACACTTCTTTATGCTTCTTGGAGGGAGTTTGAGCCCCTGAAGTTGAGGAACCCACAGCTGGGGCAGAAGAATGAAGTAGGTCCTGTAAAATAACTTTAACCTCACAAATAGATTGGGGAGTTTTCAAGATGTGTAGGGCCGAGATAATACACACACTTCCTGTGGGCATCAGATAAGGGAATCTTGTGCCTTCAGGAAGTGCACTTTTTAAAGTCTAATGGTTTATTGGATGTGTTAAAGAAGAGAAAGGAAAGGGAAAGGAAAATCCTGCAAAGAAAGGACCAGCAAATGGCTTTTTTTTGTTTGTTTAAATATAGGAGCTAAGAAGATAGGGGAAAGAGAGAAAAAGTACAGCAAAGAAAAATCAAACTTACCTGGAATCACGAGAAAAAAACTCTTAATGGAGATGTAGCACATGGATCACAATGCTTGACAGAGCAGCAAATGAGATCTGAGGTAATTTGGGGAAGTGAGGCATGATGGGTAAGGGAGCAGCTTGAGCTTCGGAGCCTAAAGCTTTGGAATGCGGCATAGTCAGATCTGAGGGTCAGATCTGAAACCCACAGGTTGACAAACAAATGAAAGTGACAACATCAGACATAAATTATAGTCATGAAGCCACTCTGATGATGTACTTTATATGAAGTAAATTTAGCAATTCATTTACTAAGAAGATGACACTTCTCATTAAAAAACACACTAATTTGATGCCATCGCTGTTACAGACATATCTACGAAACCCTCTCATAGGTACTTCATCAAAACCCTGAGTGAGGAATTTGTCAGTTAGCAGTAAGTAGTCAGCTGGGTCATGATGCAAACATGGTGAAAATACTTTTAACATGGACAGTACTTATATTCTTCCAGAAAATATGAGTTTTAAAATGTTCTTCTCTTCAGTGATAACTAAATGATTTGCCAAAAAGGATATGTATCTTCAGCAAGGCTCAAAGAACTAGTTAGTCCCTCTCTATCTGTTTCCACCTCTTATACAGTGAGCAAATGTTCAGTTAGCCATTCAGAGAGGGCACCTGTCTTTCTAACTCTAAAGGATTACCCTTCTTAAAGTTACGAAATCAAAAGATTAATTATAACAGTGAAAACATAAAAATGACAAAGAACCTGTTGGTCTTGCTATGGGAAGGGGTACTACAGGAAAAAAGCCATACTATAATCCCTGCATATACAATATTGCACTCTGAGAAGTAGTTGGATTTGAATGACACACTTTCACGTCTACTTATGAAGTGAGAGAACAAAATGCAGTGGAATTCACATCTCACCCTTTTTAATGTAATGCAGCCATGTCCATGCTGCAGACATGCAAGGGCTAGTGTAATGCCAGAGACTCATTTCTAGATTCCACAAACATTACTTTGATCTATACAACTTTCACAGTATAAAATGTCCACACAGTGTCAGCCACTTAATTGGCAATGCAGATTAAGGATGCAGGCCTTAAAACCCTACAGGTATGTATCTGTAAAGGCAATTATAAAAAAAATAATAATTGGTTTAAAACATTAAACAACTTAAAATCAGAAAATAAAATTAACATAGAAGGACACATTAGCAGGTCAAACGATGACAAGAACCGGACAAATCACTAAAGTATAAAATGTTCCAAAGAAGCCTTGTCCACAATGAGTCACTCATTAAGCAGATGTGGTGACTTCATTTCTCCATGTCAGTTTGCAACAACGGGTCAACATCAACAGTAAATACAGTGCAAATTAATCCGCAAACTTAATCTGGAATATCTTCTCACACTCAAAAGACTGGCAGTAGTCAACATGATAGACAATTTATGCCAAATTACAAAGAACCATCCAGTTATCTCAGGATTATTTTTCTTCATCTGATCCATCTGAGGGTGGTAACTGCCATGGCTGACTGTTAAACAGTGGCGATGCTGAAAGATTAATAAATAAACAGTTTAAATATTTACCCATCAAACAGCATTCAATAATTTTCAGATTAATAATTCTGCAAAACCAGGCCTGTATTTATTATTAATTCTGTATTTTATAAGATTCAGGAAAGCACACCAAGAAGCACATCCTCAACCTTCCTACTCAGGATCTTTCCATGGTTCTGTATGTCTTGGTCTATTTCCATTCAGACTGCTGTAGCCTCCTGTACCTGAGGCTTCCAGACAGTGAACTGGACCAATTACAACTAGTGCAGAATTCTACGGACTAGTTATATACAGACAGTTCTTGTTACTTTCATATTATTCTAGTCTCGCTCGATCTAAATCAGATTTGGATATGGTTTTGCAGCATCTTTAAAGGTTTTACTGTTAATACAACCAGCCAAATATGATCTGGGTTCCCCCTCATATGAAGGTTTTGTCATCTTATATTCCTGTCAACTTTTTGCACTGAAGTTAATTTGATTGCTAGAGTTTCTGAAGACATCGGATGCTCATCCCTTTTGTCATCAGGCCCAATGCTTCTGGAGCCTTCTTCTCAGTGGGTGAAGCAGTCCCTATGCTGCCAGTTTTCAGAAGTCCTTGAATGCCTATTTATTTAAACTGATTTATGTTATTTTTAATTTTAATGCTGCATTTATTTGCATGTTGCACACTATTTATGTATCTGGATTTTAACTTTTTTATTGCCGTTTTGTTTAGGTACAAGCTTGACTTTGAATTACATGGTATTTGAATTATTTTATCTGAACAGCAGGAGAAGACAGAAGACAAGACAGTCTACCTATCCACTCCATAAATTTATACAATACCTAATACATCCATACATTACTGTGTTATACTTTATTACTAAAATATTCTTTAATATAATTATCTCTTTAAAAATTCAAAACGGTACACAATACTCCAGGCATGGTCTTATGCAGCTGTGTTATACTTTATTATTGCTAACATATAATATTTTTATACCTTTAAAAAATTCTTAAACAGTACATAATCATCTAGGCATGGTCTTAGGCATACCATGGTGGCAGAATGATGTCTGCTTCTTACGATACCACCTATTCACCATACAACTCAACATTCGACTGGTCTTCACTCTAGTATACTTACACTGTTGCATGACGAAGCTTAATTGTGATGTTCAGTGCCACATGCTTTCCACCCTCAATACTCACAAGATATACTCCTTCTTGTCAGTATATCACTGCTGCCTCTCCCAATTGTTTATATGTGTGCAGCATTATATTATCCTAGCTGCCCTCTAGCTGAACATGACAGTTCTCAGTGAAAGCAGATTACTCCATCCATGGCTGCTGAATCACTTTTGGTGCAAAAAGCTAAAAAAATAATTCTGTTTCCTAGTTCGTTCATTATATTAGATACAGAATATGCGAACCAGGACCCGACCCATCACAACATCCTGCAGCACACTAATTAATGGCTTTTCAAGGGGCACCTTATTCACCATTCCCAGTTTCGTGCCTGCCATCCAATCCTCCTTTCATTTGACTAATTTCAGTTCTTGTCTTATGACCTTCATTTCCCCACCTGCTTGCTCTGTGGCATGATTTCAAAGACCTTGCTGAAGTTCAAGCATCTACTCTCTACAGATGTCATTTGGCAGTCCTCAGAAACAGTCCTTTAACCACCTATAACAGACTAGCCTCGCCACCATCAGACTTCTGTTCACCTAGGTGTCATTTTGTATTATGCACTTTTCACACCATATTAAATATACAATCAACAGAGATTCAGACAGTTTAACTGCATTATCTGAAAAGTCATGCTGTGTGTGTGTGTGTGTGTGTGTGTGTGTGTGTGTGTGTGTGTGTGTGTGTGTGTGTGTGTGTGTGTGTAGTACAAGAAATACTATGCTTTGTTATGTTTCTGATCTCCTGTATCATTTGCTTATGTTTTCCTACTAGTGTGTGTATCCTAATTACATTATGCATGCTACTATCAGTCTACATTGGAGCCTTGCTCTATTGGACTCCACTGGAAAAAAATGCAATGTCCATTTGAAACTACTCAGTTAAAACAAAAAACACTGTGACACAAATCAGCAAGTGAACATAATTTGTTTTTATTTCATAAAACAGGCTTATGTAAAAAATGAACAGTAAAGGAAAACACGGACTCTTATCTGGGGATTAAACCCAGGTCCCCCCCACACACACACACACACATACATTCTGTGCACTTGTCACTGTCACTGGACCAACGACAAGTCTCTGGATAGTTAGGTATCTAGTCTCCCCCAACAGAAGTTGATTCTCCTTCCATCTAGGAAAGTAACATCATGGTGATTTTTTTTAAACATGCAAGCATCCAATTGCAGTACAAACAAGTAATCTAGTATTGCAGTGGGTTGTCAAATGCAGCCCCTCCTGTTACAAAATGAGAGCTTTAAATCAGTTATTAGGATCCATAGATGCTGAAAGCTAGTTTTTAGTTTCATGTATAATATGTTGATATTTGCAAATACAGTTGAAAATGTTCTTAGTTCCTTGCACTTTTTATGTTGTCTAGATTTGCTTATCCAAATACAAATCTATATCATCTCTGCATCAAGTTACTTACCGTTACTTCACTAAGGTTTCTGACGCATTCCACAGGAACAAATGATGGTGGAATGTTACTTGTAGAACTCCTTGGTAAATAAAGACATGAACCCATTGGAAATGCAATGACCATTGGCTATTTGTGTACCTGTTATGAACCTACTGCATGTATAGAAAAGGCATATTCATGCAGAAGTATGTCTACATTTCCCTGTTACAAGACATACATATTTGGCTAGTGCCAGTAGCTTTCTCACAATGTGACCAAATATTACTGAAGTCACAGGTTTGTAGCACCAAAGGAAGACTTAAGAAGCCTTAATGTCACTAACCTAATTTATATTTGGTCTCCCACATAGGTATCTACTTTTTGTCTGAATTTGCTCACATACGTGCTAAAACACAAGTCTGTCCTCTTAAATGTTGGCATTGTTATTGAATTTTGACAATAAATTACTATCCTGTTTGAATCCCAATGTGTAATATGGGCAGACAGTTATTCAGAGTACAACAGATTGAAAAGGCCTGATGGACTAAATAAAAACTCTCCAAGGAAACTTGTTATCGACCAAAATGGCAACAGTGAGGCCAGCATTGTGGTGTAGAGGGATAAAGCCTTAACAAAGGCCCAGGTGACCTGGGTTTGATTAGCGACATGGGTATCTAAGGTGCTGGCAGGTAGGAATTGGTGTCCTCAGCTCGAGAGGCATTTGTCTAGGCATTTCCTACAAGGAGGCATGGTTCACAAAGGGTGCAACTCTCACATGTAACTGGCAAATGCAGGGGAGTGGGGGTTCTAAGGGATAGACCATAAATGAAAAACAAATTTTCCAGTGGTAGTAGTCAATGGCACAACCCCCCCCCCCGGATGCCCTTAGGTTCCACCCTAGCCCCAGATGTAGAATGGAGGTAGTCTAGGGGGCAGTAGGACAGGCTGGTAGATCCAGGGATGGACAGGGGCAGTAGGGTAGCCAAAAAGAATAAAGCAGAAAGAGGTTGCCGGCATGTGAAACTAATGGAGCTATTTGATAATTTGAGCACTCTTTAATATTAAAAAGAAGTTATGTCCTTACCATAACGTTCCATGTGGAGTGTTCATCTCGCCTTTGTTCTTACACATGGGTATCGGAGCCGATCCTCGGCTCCGAGTCGGCCGCTTAGCAAAGCTATGCATCTAGGAGAAGCTCGAGACCAACCTACCTCCCACAATTCCCTCTGCCTGTACCTCAGATCTAGTTTGCAAACAAAACCAGATCCAGCAATAACACAGGTTATGAGTATAAGAGAATATATAAGTATACAAAGGACCAGACACTAGCTCAAGCCAGTAGGAACAACAGAGAGACCACTAGTGGGAGACAAACAGACCAGACTTCTAAATCCGTACGTTCTTCCAGGTCAAAGGGTGGGAGGGTGGGGATGTAAGAACAAAGGCGAGATGAACACTCCACATGGAACGTTATGGTAAGGACATAACTTCTTTATATGAGAGTGTTCAATCTCGCCATTTGTTCTTACACATGGGTAGCGTCCCTAGCTCCGTTACCCTGAATGACTCACGGAAGAACTTTCCTGAGCACAGTGGAACCAAAAGATGCTCTATCCCTGGAAGTCCTGTCAACTTTATAATGAGTGATGAATGCATGCGGTTTAGACCAAGTGGCGGCTGCACAAATTGTATCCAATGGTAGACGAGCTGCATGAGCTAGAGATGTGGAAACTGACCTAGTAGAATGTCCCTTTGGTTTGGAGGGCAAAATCTGATTTGAAGCAGAATAAACGAAGGTTATACAATCAGTTAGCCATTTAGAAAGTGTGCGCTTCGTCACTGCCATGCCCTTTTTGTTGTCCGCAAAGGCTATAAAGAGTTGGTCCGCTTTCCTATGGTCCTTAGTTCTATCCAGGTAAAATCTAAGTTGTCTATGAACATCCAATTTGTGCAGCATATATTCCAGCTTGTTGGAGTGATTTTTGAAAAATGTAGGAAGCTCAATGGACTGATTAATATTGTTAACTGAACAAACCTTAGGGAGGAAGGAAGGGTTGGTGCGTAATGAAACCCTGTCAGGGTGAAAAATTAAATATGGCTGCTTGATGGAAAGTGCCTGAAGTTCTGATACTTGTCTGGCTGAAGTGATAGCTACTAGGAAAAGAGTTTTCCATGACAAGAACTTTAAGGAACAGGAAGAAGCTGGTTCAAAAGGCGGTAGAATTAGTTGGGATAAGAGCAAATTTAAATTCCAAGGAGCTGTAGGTAACCTAACTGTCGGTCTGAGATGAAAAGACCCTTTCATGAAGGCTTTACAAAGCCTATGAGCCATAATGGGAGCTCCGTTTTCTCCTACATGAAAGTTGGAAATAGCGTCCAACTGAACTTTTAAAGTGGCGGTAGATGCTCCTTGATGAAATAGCATGGACAGGAACTCCAAAATCTTATTCAGAGGGGCTACTAAGGGATCCAAGTGCTGTGTAGTGGCCCAGTAGACGAAACGTTTCCACTTACTGGTGTATATTTTGGTAGTGGAAGCCTTATGAGAGGTGACCAGAATGTCCTGAACCGCCGGAGAGAGAAGATCAGACCTGGCTAAGTAGAGAAGCGGAGCAGCCAAGCTGCTAACTTGAGGGATAGGAGCGACGAGTGAGGAGCTCCTGACGAATGAGTCAGCAAGTCTGGCACTGGGTCCAGAATCCAAGGCTCCCTCAACTGGTGGGCTTGAAGAAAGGGGAAACAAATCTGTCGAGGCCAGAATGGGGCAATGAGAATTATAGTCCTCTCCTGGTCCTTGGCTTTCTGAAGAAATTTTGGGATCAGTGGTATAGGAGGGAACGCGTATAGGAGACCCGGGGGCCAATCATGAATCAGAGCGTCCCTGGGGACATCCTCTGGAGGGGGTAAAAGGGCAAAGTAGCTTCTGCACTTGGTGTTCATTGGAGACGCAAACAGATCACAGCAAGGCTGGCCCCATTTGCAGAAAATCCTTTCCGCCACTTTCTGATTGAGGGACCACTCGTGAGGTAACAGGATGGCTCTGCTCAACCTGTCCGCTATGACGTTGGATAGCCCCGGGATGTGCGTTGCTATTAGAAAGTGACCCGTGGATTCTGCCCATTGCCAAATTCTCATGGCCTCTCTGCACAACTGGTAAGACTTGGTTCCTCCTTGTTTGTTTATGTACCAGACTACGGACATGTTGTCTGTCTGTACTGCAATGGTCCTTAGAGGTAGAAGGGGGGAGAAGTGTTGCAACGCTAGGAACACTGCCCTCATCTCTAGAACATTTATGTGCAGGTTGTACTCTAAGCTGGACCATTCGCCTTGGACTGTCTGTCCCTGAAAGATGCCCCCCCACCCTATCAGGGAAGCATCAGTGGTCACTGTGGCTGTTGGTTTGGGTAACACAAACGGCCGGCCGCTGAAGAAGTTGTGATTCTGTAACCACCAAGACAGGTGTGCTTTGCAGGTATTCGTTATGTGAATCTCGTGTGTCAGGGGTAACTGCTGGAATGACCACTGTGCGAACAGCAGCCACTGGAGAACTCCCATGTGTAGCCTCCCCATGGGAACTGCAATGAGGGATGCTGACATGAGCCCTAAGACTTTCAGGACTAGATTGGCTGGGGACTTTTTGTACAATAGCAGACGAGATACGTAATCTTGCAGGCAAGCTATTTTTGAGAGGGGCAGTTTTAGTAGAATAGAACGGGTATCTAGATCTGCACCTATAAATGAAATATGTTGCGAGGGCTGTAACGCAGATTTTTCGAAATTTATCAAAATCCCTAGCTGAGCACAAAGGCTTATTGTGTAGTCCCTGGCCTGTATCAGTTGATGCTCGGTGGTGGCAGTAAGGAGCCAGTCGTCCAGATACGGAAACACCCGGAATCCTAGGCGTCTCAAGTGAGACGCTACCACTGCCATGCATTTGGTGAAAACCATGGGGGCTGAGGTTAGACCAAAGGGCAGGGCCCGAAACTGAAAGTGGCTGGCTCCCAGCCGGAAGCGCAGGTGATCTCTGGACGCTCTGGCCATTTTGATGTGGTAGTAGGCGTCCCTGAGATCTATTGAGCACATCCAGTCGTTCTTCTGTAAAAACGGAAGGATCGATTAAAGCGTGACCATCCAGAACTTTTCTTTCTTCACAAACGTATTGAGATTGCTTAGGTCCAGAATTGGCCTCCAGTCCCCTGTCTTTTTTAGAACTAAAAAGAACCTTGAGTAAGTTCTGGATCCTCTTTGGTCTGCTGGGACTGGTTGGATGACTCTTTTTTTCTAGCAGCTTTGAGATTTCTATAGCTGCAGGTTCTCGCAGATGGGGTGGTACATCTGGGAATCTTTTTTGTGGTAATGGGGGAAATACAAAGGGAATTTTGTAACCTCTGGTAATAATGCTTTTTACCCAATTGTCTGAAGTAAGGCTTTGCCAGGCCTGAGGGTATAAAGCTTAGCGCCCCCCGACTGCCTCCAGAGCAGGACAGTCGGGCCTCCTTTTAGGATTGCTGGAAAGGCTTCCCAGGGATGGTATCCCTGTCACCTTGGTTCTGCGGACCGCCTCTGCTGCCAGGGCGGCGTCTTCCACCTCTGCCCCCCCCTCTGCCTCTGGAGGGGGCATCACCCTGTGTGCCTGGGAAAGAACCCTGGGGTTTACAAAACCACATCTTTCCACCTCGTTGCCCTTTGGGGTACAGTCTGGATGGGGTGGAAAAACAGACTCCGACAGCAGACAGAGTCTTTCCCTCCTGCTCACACCGGGTTAGGGTCTCCTTTACTTTGGGGCCAAAAAGAGTGGCACCATCAAAGGGGGCATTAGTAAAGGAAGACTTGAAGGCTTCCGCAAAGGAGCACACATCCAGGATTGTCTACGAAGAGCAATCGCTGAAGCTGCAGCCCTACTCGACCCCTCGGCCGCATACGAGATGAGCCTCATGGACGAGTTCACTATGGATGTAAGGGTGTTGAGTTGTGCTGTCACTTTGTCTGAGACAGCAGCATCTGTATTACCCTGGAGGGTATCTCCCAACTCTTTGACTAGATCCCTCTGTAATCGTGTAAAATGCGTCAAGTAGTTCACGATCGCATAGAGAAAGTCGCTGAACTAAAAATGCGCTTCCCATATCTGTCCATGGTCCTAGAGTCTCTGTTAGGGGGATGGACAGACGAGGAAGATTCGGACATCTCCTTTTTAGTGGCTGCGGCCACCACCATAGCGTCCACTGGAACTCCCTTAGTAAGGTAAGACTTGTCCTGAGGGGCAGTGATGTACTTGTTAGGTTTCCTGGGAACTGGCTCCACTGTGTCAGGAGTCTCCCACGCCCTTCGAGCAATTAACTCCATTAACTCATCGAAGGACGGAGTGACCCAGGAGGAGGAAGGGCGAGCACCAAATGCCTTCAGCAGAACCAATTCATCCTCAGAAGGGGGTAGGGCCTGCCAATCACCTCTCTGCTTCAGGATCTCCAGGATGTCAGCAAAGGAGACATCCTCTGAGGGTGATTTCAGGGACCCTTCTGATTCATCTAAGTCAGTATCTGATGTTAAAGATTCTTGTAGAGAATCTAAGTGCCTCCTCTTGCATAACTTTTTCCTCGGAACATCATCGGGAGGGGCTTCCGATGAGGCCTCCGAGGAAGAAGGGGCTCCCTCTGGGAGTGGCTGAGACACTGGTGCTCTACGCTTGTGGGTAGCCGTGGGTGCAGAAGAAGACAACGGACCTTTATGGGAGAGAGAAGTTGTTTCTGTTGACGTGGTTGTCTGAGATGAGGTCAAAGGCCCCAGGACCCCGAGCCGAAGAGTCCCCCGGTTCCGAGGAACGCAGAAGTGTCTCCGACACGGAGGCCAAGGGTATCGACCCCGAGGATGGAGCCGAAGTGATCCGTGCCGAGGCACCGAGAGGGAGAGTCGGTACCGAAAGATCGGTTCGACTCTCGGTCCCGGAACCAAGGAGGGATCGTCAGTTCCGCGAGTCCGCCAACAGTTCCGATGGAGTCGAGGTCAACAGTGCCGACCGAGAAAGGGACGGTTCTGGCACCAAGGGCTCCACAATCATCAGATCAACATCCCTCGGCTCCAACAGCTGTGTAGGCCTATGAGGAGGATCAGATGGAGATAAAGGAAAGCCTTTGAGTCTCGACACCAACTGGGAGGAGACTGCAATGAGCTTGGACAAGGCCGTGTTCTCCATTAACTTCTGCACCACATGATCTACGTCGGTGTCGGAGAGAGGCCTGGAAGAACGGGTCGAAGAAACCGAGGACCGTACCGACCTCAATAAGGTAGGAGGTGGAAGCTCCGACACCGGTTCCAAGACTCGAGGCTCGGTGACAGTAAGAAGCTCGACACTCGGCCCCAAAGCCTGTGGAACTGGTGAGCGAACTTTAAACGAAGAAGTCGGAGCCGATGACATGGGCTCCGATGTCTTCGATCCCTTCGAGGACTTAGAAGCCTGGTCCGACTTGTCAAGCACTTCTTGGAAGGAAGGCTTCAAAAGACCCCTATCTGTCATGACCCTTCCACTAAAAGAATGACAAATAGAGCAGTCTTCTTGTAGATGGAGAGGGCCAAGACAGTAGACACAGGAGCTGTGGTTGTCAGTGACAGACATCTTTTGCCCACACTGACACCTCTTAAATCCCGACTTAGCTTTTTCAGACATATTCTGAAGAAAAAGCAAACAATTATAGCAATAATAGTCTAAAAGGATAGACTCAAATACACAACACAGAATACTATCAACCAAAATAAAACCTAAACTAGAAGGGGTAGGCCTGTAAGGAAACAAAGTATATAACTATAAAAATTATATATATATAAACCCGAAGTTGAATTAACACACACACACGCACTAAGGATAAAGTTCCTCAAAAGAAAATAGAGATTTTCACAAGAAAAATAATAGAAGTATCTTATCTTCCCAAATTTGGTCAGAGCTCTCAAAATTTGATGCGATCGATTGCAGCGGCAAACTAGATCTGAGGTACAGGCAGAGGGAATTGTGGGAGGTAGGTTGGTCTCGAGCTTCTCCTAGATGCATAGCTTTGCTAAGCGGCCGACTCGGAGCCGAGGATCGGCTCCGACACCCATGTGTAAGAACAAACGGCGAGATTGAACACTCTCACATCTATAAAAATTATATATATATATATAAACCCAAAGTTGAATTAACACACACACACGCACTGAGGATAAAGTTCCTCAAAAGAAAATAGAGATTTTCACAAGAAAAATAATAAAGTATCTTATCTTCCCAAATTTGGTCAGAGCTCTCAAAATTCGATGCGATCAATTGCAGCGGCAAACTAGATCTGAGGTACAGGCAGAGGGAACTGTGGGAGGTAGGTTGGTCTCGAGCTTCTCCTAGATGCATAGCTTTGCTAAGCGGCCGACACCCATGTGTAAGAACAAACGGCGAGATTGAACACTCTCACATCCTTTATTTTGGGATTAGAATATAAACTGATTTTTTCCAACCTAATGGGCACTGTTGTGTTTTCCAAATTTTCTGGAAAATCTCACTGGAATGTCAGCATTATTTTGTATGATTTTACACAATTCAGCTGGAGTTCCTTCAGTTCCTGTGATCTTGTTATTAGCAGGACTTTACAGACCACTTAACTTTTTAATTTCATTCTCCTAGATGTATGGCTCTATAGCGGAGAACATACCATTATATGTATCAACGATGTTATGGCTCTTCTTATATAATTCTGTATTTTCCCACTGCCTCTTCTTAATATCTTCTACTTTTGTTAGTTCTCACCCATCTTTGTTTTTCATAATGCTTATTTTTTACATTTCCGTTACTGATTTTCTTGAACAGAGCTCATCTTTCCTATTCCATTGTCTTCCCCCAGTTCTTTGCACACTAATTTAAATAAACTTCTATAAGTTCTCTGCAACTCTTTTTTATGGTATAATATTTTAGCATTCTCTTCAGCTGAATGTGAAGCTTGATGCAACAGTTGAAAAGATTGCAATGTTCTCAGTTAATTCCTTGACTAGTGAAACTGCTGAGAGGAATGAACTATTGGTCAAACTCTACAGAATCAAATGTACTATCTTAAATGATATTCTTACCATTTGTAGCACTGTATATTACACTACAGAACAAGAAGTTACCATATCGTTCGATGTCTGTAGTCCATCTCATCCTTCATTCTAACATTTGGGATCAGAGCCGAACCTTTGCTCCAACTCAGCCATTCTCTAGCTCCAAAACTTCCGTTTGGCTTGTGGCTAGGAGGTATCCCATGATGCACCACTAACATAACCCAGATCTTGTTTACAGCAAGGAGAAACATACAGAGACAAAGAACAAACCATGTCGACAGGATCCAACATAACCATAATGCAGTAGTCACTCTACCCCCAGGTCCTCAAGGAGGGGGCAGGAGAGAGGGAGGGTTTGTAAGAATGAAGGGCAAGACGGACGACAAACATCGAACGTTATGGTAAGTACATAACTTCTTTATGTTCTGTAGCCCTATCTCACCTTCATTCTTACACTTGGGACAGCATACCCAGCACCTTCATCTTGGGTGGCTCATTGGAAAATGCTCCTGAGTACTGTGGAACCAAAGGAAGACCTGTTCCTGGAAGCCATATCCAATTTGTACTGAGTAATGAATGTATGAGGTTAAGCCCATGTTGCTACTGCACAGATATTATCTAATGGAATTTTTGCTTGAAAAGCTACTGAGCTAGACACAGACCTGGTAGAATGAGCTTTCACCTTGAAGGGAAGATCTTTGCCACTGGCTGTATAGACAAAAGAAATGCAGCTGGAAATCCAGTGAAACAATGTGACTTTAGAAACTGGAAGGCCCTTCCTTGTATCTGAAAAGGAAACAAATAACTGATCCAACCTTCTGAAATTCTTAGTTCTGTCAAGATAAAAACGCAATTGTCTGAGCACATCCAGTTGGTGAAATTTGTACTCTGCCTTGTTAAAAAAAATTAGGGAAGAACAGGTAATTCAATGGACTGATTAATATTGGCCTGAGAAGAAACCTTTGGAACAAAGTAAGGGTTTGTCCGTAAGGAGACCCTATCTCTGTGAAACACCAAATAAGAGAATTTGATGGAAAGAGCTTGCAGTTCAAAGAACCTCCTTGCAGATGTGATACCACTAAAAATATAGTTTTCCATGACAAAAACTTAAGGTCACAAGTTGCTGAAGATTCGAAAGGGTTTGAAGTAAGTCTATGGAGTAAGAAATTCAAATCCCATGGTGCCACCGGATCCATGACTGGGGGTCTTAACAATGTGGCCCCTTTAAGGAAAGCTCTGCACAGTCTATGAGCCATAAGGTTAGGGTCATTAGTCAAATGAAAGGTAGAAATAGCTGCCAGATGAACTTTAATAGTGGCAGCTGCTGAACCTTGATAGAACAACTGAGAAAGGAACTCTAAAATGGCAGAAATGGAAGCTGTGTAAGGATCGAGGTTTCTCTTACGGGCCCAAAAGGAAAATCTTTTCCATTTACTGGTATAAGTCTTTCTGGTAGAAGGTTTGTGAGAGGATGTCAGAATGTGTATAACCTCAGGAGAAAAGTCATGAAGCCTGACTAGGGATGGAATTGCAGCAGTCAAGCTGTCAAACTGAGGGTGTGGATAGAGGGATGGAGGACTCCTGACATGTGCATCAGCAAATCTGGCACTGGGTCCAGAGTCCACAGTTCATCCATTAGATGAGGTCTGGGGAATGGAAACCAAATCTGTGGAGGCCAGTAAGGAGCAATTAGGATCATTTTGCTTCCCAAGGATATTGCTTTCTGAATTGCCTTTCATATCAGGGGGAATGGTGGAAAAGCATAGAGAAGTCCTGAGGGCCAATCGTGAACGAGTGCATCTCTGGGTGTCTCACTACCGGGGGAATTAGGGTAAAGTAGCTGCTGTATTTGGCATTGAGAGGGGTGGCAACTAGATCGCAGCAAGGTTGCAAAAAATTTGTTCCGCAATGTATGTGTTCAGAGACCACTCGTAAGGCATCAGAATAGCCCTGCTGAGCCTGTCAGCTATCATGTTGGATTTCCCCGGAATGTGCGTTGTGACCAGAAAGCGTTGAGAAGACACTGCCCACTCCCACACTCGAAGGGCTTCTCTGCAGAGGGGGTAAGATTTGGTCCCTCCTTGTTTGTTTATGTACCACACCACCGACATATTGTCCGAGTGGATCGCAATCATCCCTAAAGGGAGAAAGCTGTGAAGTGCTTGCAATGCCAGAAGCACTGCTCTCATCTCCAAGATGTTGATATGCAAATTAGCCTCGTGTTCCTGCCACGTGCCTTGGACTGTTCTCCCTAGATAATGCCCCCCCACCCTATCTGGGTGGCATCCGTGGTCACGGTGGCAATGGGGGGGGGGGACAAATGGTCTGCCTGTGTTTAGACTACTGGTCTGGGTCCACCAGCGAAGATCCTGTTTGCACAAATCTGTTATCAGGATGGAGTGAGAGAGAGGTACATACTGCAGTGACCACTGGGCAGAGAGTAACCATTGCAGAACCCTCATGTGCAGTCTGGCTAATGGGACTAATGTTATTGTAGAGTCCATCGTCCCTAACAACTTGAACAGCATCTTTGCTTTCGCTTTCCTTAGAGGAAGTAAGATCAAAACTTGTTCCTTGAGGTTCTGAATTCTTTCTATGGGAAGGTAAGCTCTCATTGAGATGGTGTTTATTTCAGCGCCAATAAAATTCACATGCTGAGAGGGTGATAATGCATATTTTTGCCAATTCACTGTACTCCCTAACTGCAAGCAAGTTGAAATGGTAGCGTCCCTGGCCTGTAACAGTAGATGCCTAGTGGTGACAGTCAGGAACCAGTCGTCCAGGTATGGAAACACTTGGAATCCCCGATGTCTCAAGTGAGTCGTTACCACTGCCATGCATTTGGTGAACACCCTGGGGGCTGTGGTGAGACCAAAGGGCAGGGCGCAAAACTGATAATGACTGGCCCCCAGCTGGAAGTGTAAGTGACTCCTTGATGCCCTGTCCATCTTGATATGGTAGCATGCATCTTGGAGGCATATGGAGCACATCCAAACGTCTTTCCCTAACAATGGGAGTATTGACTGTAAGGTGACCATTCGGAACTTGGACTTCTGTACAGATTTGCTCAATTTGCTGAGATCCAAGATGGGTCTCAGGTCCCCTGTTCTTTTTGGCACCAAAAAGAATCTGGAGTAAGTCCCTAATCCTACTTGGTCTGCGGGGATGGGTTGGATGACTCTCTTTACGAGCAACTTTTGGATTTCTAGAGTTGCTGAATCCCTGTGATTGGGTGGAACATCTGGGATTCGTCTGATCCAAGGAGGTGGAGAAAAGAAGGGAATATAGTAACCTCTGGTAATTATCTTTAATACCCACTTGTCTTGAGGGATATTGTGCCAGGCTTCTGGGTATAAAGATATACGACCCCTGACTGGCTCCAGAGACACTCAGTTGGCCTCCTTTTAGGAGTACTGATAGGAATGACCAAGAAAGGAATCTTGGTCTCCCTGGTTCTGTGGGCTTCCCCTGCCTCCAGGGTGGCATCTACTGTTATTTCCTCCTTCTCTGCCTCTGGAGAAGGAATCACCTTGTGCATCCTGAAAAAACCTCTGCGACTTCTTGAACCATATTTTACCATCTTTCTGCCCTTTGGGATAGGATCTAGAAGGAACGGAAAAACAGACTCCCACGGCAGACAGGGTTTTTCCTTCCTGTTCGCACCTGGTGAGTGTGTCCTTTACCTTGGTTCCAAACAATGAGGATCCATCAAAGGGAGCGTTGGTAAATGTAGACTTAAATGCCTCTGCAAAGTTACACAAGCGCATCCAGGAGTGTCTTCTAAGAGAAACTCCTGAACCCGCTGCCCTACTCACTCCATCAGCTGTGTAAGATATCAGCCTCATGGATGAGTTTACAAAAGAATTTAAGGTAGACATCTGTGCATTAGCCTTCTCAGATACCACTTCAGATACGTTACCTTGCAGAGTCTCTCCCAGTTCTTTTAAGAGATCTCTCCAGAGCCTTGTGAAGTGAGGCAGGTAGTTCAACGTTCTAAAAGCCACTGAAGAAAAGACATGCTTCCCATACCTATCCATCGTTCGAGACTCCTTGTTCGGTGGATGGACAGTAGAGGAAATTTTGGCAAGTTCCTTTTTGGTGGCTGCTGCCACCATCATGGTATCTACTGGAATGCCCTTAGCAAGAAAGTCCTTGTCCTGGGGTGCTGACAAAAATTTATTTGGTCTTCTAGGTCCCAGTTCCACAGAATCAGGAGATTCCCACACCTTTCGAGTCACTAAATCCAGTAGCTTGTCAAAAGGTGGAGACAGACAAGAGGCGAAGGGTTGAGACCCGAAAGCCTTCGGGTACACTGACTCCTCATCAGAAGGGGATGTAGTGGGCCAGACGCCTCTCTGTTTCAGGATCTCAAGGATATCTGCAAATGAGATATCATCAGAGGACGTCTTAAGGGACCATTCTGACTCCTCGAGGTCAGTGTCTGATGTAATGGACTCATCAGGGGAGTCAACATGTTTCCTCTTACAAGTTTTCTTCCTAGTTGGCTCCTCAGAAGAGTATTCTGGGGAGACCTTGGAAGACTGAGAGCCACTCATGGAGGTTTCCTGAGGCTGCGAGTCTCTGCTGTGTTGGGAGAGAGAGGGAGCTGAGACTGAAGTCAGCACTTTAGGGGGAAGAGTGTCAGTACCTGTGGTTGAAACTGAAGACCTGGACAGCACACTCCTCATCACCTCGAAGGCCGATCCTCCTGGCTCCAAGGATGCTCCTCACTCTGAAGATGCAGAGAAAGTCCTCATTACCGAGGAGATGGGCTCCAAGGCAGATGTGGGGTCCAAGCTCATCCGAGTCGAAGCACCAAAAGATAGGCTCGGAACCTGAAGATGTTCGATTACAAGCGTCCCCCTCAGGCCCGACCAGAGAAGTGAGGACTCTAGATCCCACAGCCAGCACCGAATGGGACGGAGTGGATATCAGAACCGAGAGACACCCACTGAGGTAGCTGGAACCGACTTTTCCACAACCCGAGGAATGGACATCTCTGGCTCCGAAGGCCCAGAGTGGCTCGGAGGAGGAACATCGACAGGGTGTAAAGGCACATTAGGCTCTGGAGTTGACTGGGACAGAGCCAAAAGTAAATTTGTCAGTGCCGAAGTCTGAAGCAGTCTGCACACCACTCTCTCAACGTCCTCATCAGAAAGGCTCCTAGAGGACCTGGAAGAGTGGGGGACCTAGATCGAAAGATAGGCAACCTAAGAGTCAGGGAGACCGGTCGGAGTTCAACTGACCAGCTCCGAGACACAGGCTCAGTTATCGGCTCCGAAACTCCTGGAGCCGAAACTGATAGATCCACAATAGAAACCTCTGTCAGCACCGAGACCAGTGGAGCCAGCGAGGATGTAGTCATTTCGGCAATTTTGTCTGGCAGCTCCAATCATACAGATTGAGTGGGAGACAGCCTTTTGGTAGATTTGACTTTTTCTTTTTTGGAGGAAGGAGATTTAGAGCTGGAGGATGAAGAAGTCAACTCCTCCTCAAAAGAATGCTTCAAAAGTCCTTTCAAGATAAGTTTGTTCTTCCTCTTCTGAAGAATATGGGGACTAAAGGCATGACAAAAGAAACAAGACTCTTGGAGGTGAATAGCCCCCAAACAGTACGCACACAGGTTGTGCCCATTTGTTAAGGTAATTTTCTGGGCACATTTTGTACATTTTTTAAAGCCCGAAGGCTTGTGATCCTTAGTATCCTTTGACATAGTGCAATAAACAACTAAGATAAGAATGCACAAGAACTACCACCAAACAGATAGGCAACAGTAAATATAAGCAGGCAGACAGAGGACTAGGTTCTCTAACATAAATGGGCCTAGCCCTAAGAGGAGAAGAAAGAGATAAACCGAGGACTAGGTCCTCTAACTTAAACGGGTCTAGCCCAAGGTGAAAGGGAAATAGAAACAATAACAATAACAATGAGCACAAGCGAAGCGATGCAGGGATACAAGAAGGGCAACGGAAGAACGGCCAATCAAAGCACAAACAGTAAACACAGAAACAATGCAGCAAATTGTGTAAAACAGACACGGAATGCGCTAACACACTAAACTATAGACTATAATTATTTTTAGTCAACAATTAACTAGCAAAAAGGTATTGAAAGTTTTGACTTAGCCATGGCCAAGAAGAAGCACTTCTGAGCTCAACGAGTGGCAAACGAGATCTGGGTTATGTTAGTGGTGCATCATGGGATACCTCCTAGCCACAAGCCAACCAGAAGTTTTGGAGCTACAGAATGGCCGAGTTGGAGCCGAGGCTCGGCTCCGATCTCAAGTCTAAGAATGAAGGTGAGAGGACTACAGAACCTCTAATATTTTTATAAAGAGGTTCAGGCTTTAACCACAATTTTTATTAAATGATTGTTGACTCCATAGGTGCTAGCCAATAATTTCCTGCCAGTTGTACTGTTATGTATTCTATACTGAATTTGAGGTCTGCATGGCTATGGAACATAGGGAAACGTACTAACAAGTGAGGAGAGTGTGTTGAGTAGATGGAAAGAGTACTTTGAGGGGTTGATGAATGAAGTGAATGAGAGGGAGAGAAGGTTGAATGATGTGTGGATAGTGAATCATGAAGTGCAGTGGATTAGCAAGGAGGAAGTAAGGATAGCTATGAAGAGGATGAAGAACGGAAGGGCTGTTGGTCCAGATGACATACCTGTGGAAGCATGGAGGCGTTTAGGTGAAATGGCAGTGGAATTTTTAACTAGATTGTTTAATGAAATCTTGGAAAGTGAGAGGATGCCTGAGGAATGGAGAAAACGTGCTTTGGTACCGATTTTTAAGAATAAGAGTGATGTGCAGAGCTGTAGTAACTACAGAGGGATTAAACTGATCAGTCACAGCATGAAGCTATGGTAATGAGTAGTGGAAGCTAGGTTAAGAAGGGAGGTGATGATTAATGATCAGCAGTATGGTTTCATGCTAGGAAAGAGCAGTACAGATGCGATGTTTGCTCTGAGAGTGTTGATGTAGAAGTACAGAGAAGAGCATAAGGAGTTGCATTGTGTCTTTGTGGATTTAGAGAAAGCATATGACAGGGTGCCTAGAGAAAAGTTGTGGTATTGTATGAGGAAGTCGGAAGTGTCAGAGAAGTATGTAAGAGTAGTACAGGATATGTACGAGGGTAGTGTGACAGCGGTGACGTCTGCGGTGGGAGTGGCGGATGCGTTTAAGGTGGAGGTGGGATTACATCAAGGATCAGCTCTGAGCCCTTTCTTATTTGCAATGGTGATGGACAGGTTGACAGATGAGATCAGACAGGAGTCCCCGTGGACTATGATGTTTGCTGATGACATTGTAATCTGTAGTGAGAGTAGGGAACAGGTGGAGGAGACCCCGGAGAGGTGGAGATATGCTCTAGAGAGAAGAGGAATGAAGGTCAGCATGACTAAGACAGAATATATGTGTGTGAATGAGAGGGAGGATAGAGGAATGGTGTGGATGCAGGGAGTAGAGGTGGCAAAGGTGGATGAGTTTAAAGTACTTGGGATCAACACTTCAGAGTAATGGTGAGTGTGGAAGAGAGGTGAAGAAGAGAGTACAGGCAGGATGGAGTGGGTGGAGAAGAGTGTCAGGAGTGATTTGTGACAGACGAGTACCAGTAAGAGTGAAAGGGAAGGTCTACAAGAGGGTAGTGAGACCAGCTATGTTATATGGGTTGGAGACAGTGGCACTGACAAAAAGGCAGGAGTCAGAGCTTGACGTGGCAGAGTTGAAGATGTTAAGATTTGCACTGGGTGTGACAAGGATGGACAGGATTAGGAATAAGTATATTAGAGGGTCAGCCCAGGTTGGAAGGTTTGGAGACAAAGCCAGAGAGGCAAGATTACGTTGGTTTGGACATGTGGTGAGGAAGGATGCAGAGTATATTGGGGAAAAGATGCTAAGGATGAAGCTGCCAGGTAACAGGAAAAGAGGGAGGCCTAAGATAAGGTTTATGGATGTAGTGAGAGAGGACATGCAGGTAGTTGGTGTGACAGAGCAAGATGCAGAGGACAGGAAGAAATGGAAACAGTTGATCTGCTGTGGCGACCCCTAACGGGAACAGCCGAAAGAAGAAGGTTATGGAGCATATCATCATGGAACTTATAAACAATGACATTGGTAATCTCCAAACTCTGGACCTACCCAGTTCGGGTTTGTAAAAGGCAGATCATGTCTCCTAAACCTGACAGACTTCTTTGAAGCGGTCACCAAAGCCATAGATGAGGGTAAGGTGGTTCACACAGCCTATCTAGATCTCGCCAAGGCTTTTGACACCATCCCCCACTCTAGAATTATAGACAGACTCACTAAACTAGGTATAAATCCCTATGTCACAAGATGGGTTGCCAACTGACTCACTGACAGAACCCAGAATGTGAAAGTAGCAGACTCTAAATCCAACTTCAGACCAGTGACAAGTGGAGTATCACAGGGTTCAGTCCTAGTTCCTCTCCTGTTTGGTATCTACTTCAATGAAGTACAGGCTAACACAGAAGGTCTTTGGCTAACAAAGTTTGCAGATGACTGCAAACTAGGAGCCACAAAGATATAGGGGACTTGCAGACATTGGACCCGACCCAGTTTGGCTTCGTCAAGGGAAGATCATGCCTTTAGAAGTTGGTCGACTTCTTTGAAACAGTCACCAAGGCCATTGATGAGGGAAAGGCAGTCCATACAGCCTACCTTGACCTTGAAAAGGCTTTTGACACAATACCCCACTCGGGTATTGTAGAAAAACTTACCAGCTTAAATGTAAACCCATATGTCACAAGATGGGTTGCAAACTGGCTTAAGGACAGAACCCACAGGGTTAGAGTTGCTGGCGCTATGTCAGACTCCAAGCCGGTCACAAGTGGTGTCCCACAAGGCTCGGTCCTTGGCCCCCTATTGTTCGGCATCTACTTCTCAGAAGTACAGGCCAACATGGGAGGACTTTGGCTGACAAAGTTTGCAGACGACTGCAAACTGGGCGCCATAGTGGAAAGTGCATCGGACACGGATATCCTTCAGAAGGGACTCACGGAAACAGATAGCTGGTGCCAGAGCCATGGCCTGAAGTTAAACGCCAAAAAATGTATAGTCATACCCTTCGGGAAAAACAAGGTCACCCCAAGCTACCATATAGGTGGCAATCCACTAAGCACAGAAGAGGTTATCAGGGACCTGGGGACCCAGGTTGACAGTGGCCTTTCTTTTGACACTCACGTTGCTAAAGTGGTTAGAAAGACCTTCTACATTGCCCACCTAATCATGAAGGGATTCACATCCAGATCTAGTGAGGTCATTGTTCCCCTGTACTCTTCACTTGTCAGACCAATGATCGAGTACAATGCCCCATTCGGGATGTATCTCACCCGACATCTGCAGCAATTGGAGAGACCCCAAAAGTTCCTCACCAAAAGGATAAAGGGACTCCAAAATCTGTCATATGCTGCCAGATTGAAGAAACTCCAGCTCTATTCAGTCGCATACCATCTGCTCAGAGGTGACATGTGCCTGACATACAAGGCCATGTCCATCCCAGAATTAATGGACATGCTCCACCTCAAAAAATCCAAATCCACCAAAACCACTAGAGCAAGCGACTTAAACCTTAGCACGGATATAAATAGGACGTGCTGGAGGGATAGATTTATCACTCAGAGAGTCCCTATGCTGTGGAATAAAATCCCGGTCCATGTGAGGCAGAGCACCTCGCTGGCTCTGTTCAAGAGAAATCTTGACCTGTGGATGGGAGATCGTAGGTTTACCCCGGGAATTATCTCTGTGTCACTGCTGGACAGAGGCACAACAAACTAATGGGCACAGTATTTTTTCATATAAGGGGTGGCGTAAGCCACAAAAATTTGGGCTAGGCTTATAAATGCCTTAGGGCAGATAGCCTAGTATAAACCTATGAACCTATGAACCTATAATCAAAACTCCTAACGATGTGGATATCCTACAAAGGGCCTCACTGAGACATATGCCTGGTGTCAAAGCCATGGCCTCTAGCTCAATGCCAAAAAGTGCATTGTCATCCCTTTTGGTAAAAACTCTGTACCCATCAACTACCACATAGGCGGTAGTCTACTTAACATGGAAAGTGTGGTAAGAGACCTTTGGACACAGGTGGACAGTAGTCTCTCCTTTGATAATCACATCGCCACAGTAGTCAGGAAATCCTTTTACGTGGCACACCTCATCACAAAAGGTTTCTCATCCAGGAAAAAAGAGGTCATTGTTCCTCTACTCTTCACTCATTAGAACCATTATGGAGTACAACACCCCTTTTGGTATGTACCTCACAAGACATCTACAACAACTGGAAAGGCCACAGAAATACCTTACAAAGAGGATTACCGGCCTCAAACAGATGCCCTCATGAACCGTCTCAAAAAACTCCAGCTTTACTCTGTCGCATATCACCTACTCAGAGGCGATCTCTGCCTAACATACAAAGCTATGTCAAACTCAGAGCTGTTGGACATGCTCCACGTAAAGAAATCCCAATCCCTCCGAGCTACATGCTCTAGGGACCTAAACCTTGTCACCACAATAAACAGAACATGCTGGAGGGATAGATTCCTGTCCCAGAGACTTCCCATACTCTGGAACAAACTACCTACAGATTAGGTTCATAGATTAGTACTAAGCTAACTGCCCTTGTGAGCCATTTTAAGCCTAGCCAATCATCCCTTGTGAGACTCAAACCCTGCACCTTGTGTTTGTAAGGCAAACACCTTAACCATTAGGACACCTTCCCAATATAGATATATATCTATATCAAACAAAGCTCCTCATTAGCACTCTTCAAGAAAATTCTTGATGATTGGATGGGAGATAAGAAATTCACCCCGGGGGTCACTTCTGTGGCTCTGCTTGACAGGGACACAGGAAAATAATTTTCTTGGGTGGCAAAAGCCAGGGTACCGTTTGGCTAGGCTTATATAGGCCCTAGGGCCAATAGCCTAGTACCTACCTATGAACCTATAATCCCTTCAACACCATCCATGTAGTTCTTTAAGACAATCATAAAATATGGATGAGCCCAACAATGAAGTTTATATACATATTACTTAATGGATGTTGGTGTTTTAGTTTCATTTAGTAAATTAGTTTACTAAAAAGATGGCAAATAAGTGTGAGAAGAGAACCTTGTGGAACCTCATTTGCTATGTCTGATTATTTTGTAAATTTATGTACTAGTCTCACTCTTTTGATTTGATTTCCACCACCGTGTGTCAGTACTTTAATTCTGATTTGGTTTAAGGTCATATTATGCAGTTTCATTATTCTCTAATTTCGCCATAGCAACCAGCCATTTATTTTATCTCCTGAGCGCTGTCAGTCAGATTCACTAGAACCTAGTAGGCTATGTATAAAGACCCAGTAATACAAGTACAGTGTTCAGACTCACACAGGAGTCCCTAGTGGGAGAGGGGGGGTGCATCATGGTTCAGCTCCGAGACCACTCCTTTTCATACTGGTGATGGACTAAATAAGTGAACAGGTCAGAGGGACAGATAAACAAAGCTGCTGTATGCAGATAATGTAGCACTAAAAGTAGACTATAAACAGGAATTTCAACAAATGATAGTGGAATGAAAGGCAAAACTGAAGGCTCATGGGAGGAAACTAAGTACTGACGGCTCAGACACAGGAGCTGACAAAGCAGCCTTTTTTGACTTATCCAGTTTTGAGGTCTGATTACCTTTTTCAGCTTTCAACAAGCCCCTTAAAATGAGCTTATTTTTTTCTCTCCTGTAAGACCCTTGCACTGAAGCTATGACAAATGGAGCAGGAGTCTTGGAGATGGACTGGTCCTAGACAGTAGACACAACTTGTGTGTCCGACCATTATAGACATTTTCTGAGTGCATGAATTGCACTTTTTAAATCCAGATTGCTTGTGCTCCTTAACAGATTCTTTAGATATGTTTAACTGTCAAAAACTAACACAACAGTAAATTTTAAACTGTAAATGTAAAGAGTAGAAGCAAGACAGAAAGTTTTTTTTTTTTTTACAACAAAAAACGGAAAAGGTAGGGAGGTGGAGAAGTCTCTAAATTAAACGACAATCTCCTCCAACCCGAAGAGACACCTCTGACTTAAACGGTGACTCCTTAAGGGAGGAAAAGAAGGTGAAATAATCCTCTAACCAAAACGGATTCTTTAACTAGATAAGGGGAAGAGAGAAAACAAGGCCCAAAAAGACGGCCACAAATGAAAATATAGCCAAGAATAATACAATCACATAAAAGGGCACTACACTGTAACTGGGAAAGGTAAACTAAGATGTGACAGTAAGTTTTAGAAGTTACCCAAAAACAGAGTATAATACTAAATTTTACTAGCCTGAGCCAGCGAAGACAATCCCGAAGCTTCAAGTGGCAAATGATATATGGGGAACAGCCGCTAAGCACCATGGGATAGGTTATAGCCTCGAGCCAGTAGAAGCTCTCGATCTTTGGTATACAGCCGAGTCGGAGACGAGTTTCGGCTCCGAACCCAATCGGCAAGAATGAAGACAAGATAGGACAATATAACATCACAAGTTTTCATATAAAAAAGTACATAGCTACATAGTTAAAAATGGACAGGAGTAAATTAAAATACACACAAATTAAATAGTTATTGAAAATGACAAATACGGACGTGTTAAGGGTTATTTAGAAGTACATACAGTAGGCAAGCAGGAAATCTTAGAGAACAGTACAAAGCTAGAGAAAGTATAGTAAAAGAGATGAAATAACTAGAGAAGAGATTAGACTAGAAAGGTGAGAAGAGAGAAGGGAAAAAGAATAAGGAAGAAATATTGATAAGTAAGTGGGAAGCAGCAGGAGGATAGACTGAAACAGAAGAGAGAATAGGAGATAAAACAATATTAGTAATTGAGATATATAATGAGTACACTGAGTGGTAGATGAGGAGCTAATAGAGGTTGGAAGGAAGAGGTACATTAGCAAAGCCAGTAATTACTGAGGAAGGCCTTAGTTGTTTTTTTGAAGTGAGTTGGATTGGCAATAGTTATTATAGGCTGGGGAATAGTATTCCAAATTCTGGAGATGCAGTTAGAGAAAAGGAAGTCACCAGTTTTGTTGTTGGATTTAGAGACTTGCAATAGTAGTTTATTGGGGGATCGAAGCAGTCTAGTGTTAGAATAGGGCAGAAACACTGATTGAAGAACAGGGATTTTTTTCAGGTTGATGTACTAGTCTGTGAATGAGGGTAAGTTGAGTGTAAGTTAGGTAATAATATAGACTAGTGGAAAAATTTGTAGAATTGAGAGAGGATGGGGTGGGAGAACCCTGGGAGAGGTGGAATGGATTTGATGGGTCTGAGTCTGAGTGGTGTTGGGAGATGTTGGATATGATGTTAGATATGGTGCTGATAAAATGGGTGTTGAAGAGACTGGCTATATCTAGGTGATTTTTATTAGGAAATGCGGTCGGTAGGGTTCGTGTGCCTGGGTATACTAGTGAGGAAATGGCTGTCCAGAATTTTCTGGTTATACTTATAGTTCTACTGAAATTTTAGATAGTATTCTTTTTTATCTTTAGTTACTTGTTTTTTTTTAACATGATTGTGGAGTTGTCTGTAATTCTGTAGGTTGGCTGGGTTCTTTTTTTTGACATTGTTTCCAACTTTTTTCTCGATTTTGCATTAACTGTTTTGTTAATTTGGTTAACCAAGGGGTATGATTAAATTTTACCCATTTTAATCTGGGGGGAGCAAGTTTATTTAGGGTTTCAAGACGTATACTATTAAAGTAATATATAAGGAATATATTAGCAAGTATTTATAAGGGTATTATAAACATCTTGACTACAAAGTTGTATTCATGGCATAATAATATATGGTTGTACAGGAAACTGCAAATGTTACTATGGGTTACGAAATCATGGGTATACTCTTTATATGTTAGAATTGGGGTAGCAACTGTTCAATGAAATGTTATGACTTAATCATATTCCCAAGACTTTACAAGTATAGAATAATTCCCCACCTATTAAACTTAGCCTACTCATCTGTACTTTCTAGAAAGAGCTAAATGACTACATGAGCATTGGGAAGTTCCAATGTGGGATCCAGTGCATGAAGCTGCTCAATGTCCGACAGGTGTTGTTCTCATTAACCAAACTTATGGATCTATTACACCACACCAAATTTAAGCATCTATCAAACTGCATGCAAAGCTTTGGCAGACTGCCAGGGATGCTGAAGCTGAATAAAGTGAATTATGCATAGGTGGTAATGTATGAGGGGTGGTCTGATTCTTTTACTAATAATCAGTGCTCTACCATGAATGAGACAGAAGGACTGGTGTAGTTTACTCCATCCTTTTTATGCTAATATACGCACAATCCATTGACAGAATTTATTTGCTGCCAACGAACATCACTCAGTATAGAGTCAAACAGTAATATTTCTTAGAATTTAATATGCATTGTGCAGTCAATACATCCTGTTCATAGGTTCATAGGTTCATACTAGGCTATCTGCCCTAGGGCATTTATAAGCCTAGCCAGAGTGTGTGTGGCTTTCACCACCCCTTAGGATGAGAATACTATACCCATTAGTTTGCTGTGCCTCTGTCCAGCAGTGATACAGAGATGATTCCCGGGGTAAACCTACGATCTCCCATCCACTCGTCAAGATTTCTCTTGAACAGAGTTAGTGAGGGGCTCTGCCTCACATGGACTGGGATTCTGTCTCAAGGTCTGCCAGTTTTCTTCATCTTCTCTCAATTTTCTTGTTTTAATAAACTCATCTGATCTGTTGAAGTTCTGACAGGTTCAAAGGATTCAACGTCCTTGGCAAAACAGATAATTATGAGTGCTAATAGCAGATATTTTTAACAAAGACAATTCTTCTACCAGCTTGTTTATAAAGCATGATTGTTTGGGAGTCCTGATAGTTCATTGAGGACCTCAGTACACATAGCAAGGGCCAATTAAGTCTACAATAAGATATTATGGTAGTATACTGCAGATTATAATACCATATATAATTTTTTCTATGAGCCAATTTTTGAATCAGAACAGTCTGAGAGCCCTGGATAACAGCTAATTGTCTATAACAAAATCAGTGAGGTACATGAGTCAGAGACTAACCACACAGGAAGGACAACTCAAGTGCACAATAAGATATAATGGTAGTATGTTGTAGAGTTTAGGACCAACTATTAACAGCTTTATTTATGAGTCAATCTATGATCAGAATAATCTGGAAACCCCAGCAATTCAGTGAGGATCAGTTTATTCTCTTACTAGTGAAGGACAGAAGTAAAAGTAGCACAGTTAAGGATATGTATTTTTTGATAAATGTAGTTTTAAATAAGAAAGGTAGAAAGATAGCACTACTGAGTGGTAATTAAGCAGTGTTACCCTTAAAATTCAACAATGTTAATGTGTGCGTTTTTTTGCGGTATCTGCAATTTACTACTTCTAGTCACTGATGACAGGGTAGGAAGTATAATTCCACATACTGGTTGGGATAGTCTGGGGTATGCAGGTTCTGACCTGCAATGAGAATAGTGTGCTTCCAGGTATGTAGGCCCCTATCTCTTTGATAATTATTTTGTTTGCAAAATCAAGCATTTCCTTGATTTAACACCATAACGTGCAAACCAAATACAACATCAAGGTCCAAACTCGATTCTCTGCCTTACAGACTGGAGATGACAACATTGAACAGCAATGGGAACAGTTCAAGACAATCATCAAAGAGAGTACAGAAGGAACAATTGGGTATAAGAAAGGCAAAAGAAAAGAAGCATGGATAACAGTTGAAACTTGGAAAGCCATCAATTCACGATTTGATTGCAAATGAAGATGAGAGCAGGTATACCAAACTGGCCAGTCATTAGACACCTTGATTGAAAAATATAAACAGAAATATAAACTGGTAAAAAAATGTTCAAGAATGACAAAAAGTTATGGGTTGAGAAACTGGCAACACAGGGAGAAAGAGCAGCAGCAATTGGAAATTCGAGGGCATTATATCATGTTGCCAAAGAACTTACAGACAAAAATAAACAGAGGCCACCTATTAGAAAAACTGCAAAAACACAAGAGGAACAATTGAAGAGATGGCAAGAACATTTTAAAACTGTACTAAACTGCCCCAGACCAGAAGATCTGCATGACTTTAGCAATGATGGGTTTTTGCGCTTGTTACTACTCAGCCAAGCTCCTCATGGTCCTGCAGAGTAGTGCTAGCAGCAGAGAGGCTAAAAGAGCGACTGCTAACGTAATAAAAGTGTTTTTTTTCCTGCTACTACCTGGGTGACAGTCCGATCTAGCTAAACTGCAAGTATTTCTGCTTCTTGAACTGTTTTAAACTGTTTAAAGTTGTTTTTCCACCTGCACTTTTAAAGTTTGTCCTGTTTGTTGCATTTACCTGTTGAAGCTACACACTCAAGTGTGCTAGCCTGTGTTACATATTTATTGCATTTTCCTGCTGTTTGTTGCAAAAAAGAAAAATAAAAAAAAAATTATCCTTGTTTCCAGTCTTTCCTGACCTAGAGTAGTCCAAATACAGGCTTTGCTGTATTCTGGACTTTTGGAAAGTTCCTGTGTTGCCTATTTCCTTTCTTGGATAAAGGGAGGATTCTTTGTTCACCAGTGGCAGTGGGGAGCTTAGAGCAGCCTATCTATCCCTTGGAGGAGTGTTCCCAGCATAAGAATCTGGTAGTCTATTGGCCGTTTTGGGTCAATTTCTAGCTCTTTCAAGTCCCCTGTATAAAACCCGCTTTGACACGGCTTTGCGCGATTTTGCGCATAGCGCAGCATCGGGCAGCTCCGCTTAATTGGGTTTAAACCATTCTTGGCTCCACAAAGTCTGCTCTTCACTTTTTCCCTTAGAAGTGATCTAGTTCTCATAATAAACACCCTGTTCCTACTCTAAAGCCTGGCACTTGCTCACTAAAGCAATTATATATGTCAGCACTAAAAAAATTAAAAGCACTACACCCTCACAAACTCCCCTTGAGTACCATGTTCCCCATTGGCCCTTTTTTTCAATTATAAAGGAATTCCCAATACTATTCTAGCATGTCCAAAGGTGAGTTGTTAATCTCCTCTCCGGTCCAGCTGGTGAATCTGGGAATCTTGGGGCAATGTTACAACTGCCTCATGTACACAGACAACCCTCTCCTCCTCCCAACAAATTCCAACACATGTGAGAGATGCAACCATATAGCCAAACTGGAGGCTAAGCTCTCTCAACTCAGTACTGGCGTAACCTGTCAGGAGGAGAAGGAAACCACACTCACTACAATTCCAGTCTCACATAGACCTACCACGACAGCAAACCAAACACATAAACACACAAAAACATACTCGGAGGCTCTAAATAAAAATCTGCCTACGCAGCAGAGACCTCCAGAGCAGACACCCAAGCAACCGCTACCCCAAAACAAAACACGTGCAACACATAGCTCACAAAGCCAGTCTGCCAAACAGTCACAGCCCTTAAGGCTAAACAACACACCTGATACACTTGTAATAGGTGACTCTATCGTCAGGCACACTGACGTCCCGCTCACCAGGCTGAACAAGGAGAAGGTCATGGTGAGCTGCCTGTCAGGCGCTAGGATCCGCCACATAACACAAGCACTCAGGCCACTCCAAGGCAAGTACAAATATGACTCAGTCATTGTCCATGCTGGTGTGAATGACCTGAGATGTACCTCCCTGGACTACATGAAAAGAGACATAGAGGAGCTCTCTGAGCATGTAGCCCAGGCCGGTATGACCCTGACCTTGAGTAGCATCTTACCCTCACCAAGAATGATGCTATAATATGAAGACAAGATGATCAATTTCAACAATTGGCTAAAGTATTGGTGTCATTCAAAGGGGATCCAATGCCTGTCAGCCTGGGATGACATGCTCGACAAGCCACGATGCTTCGCTAGGGATGACTTGCACCTGTCATCCCTGGGCTTTCGGATATTGGCAAAGGCTCTTGCCACCCCTATAGTGCCTTTTTTAGGCAAGGCTCAAAAGACAAACCCACCTCCATAGGTATCACAACAGATAAGAAACTAAGAATAATGCTACTTAACGCCAGAAGTCTAAACCTCAAGATGCACGCACTCGAAACTCTCCTTAGCATGGGGAACATCGATATCTGTGCAGTAACAGAAACCTGGTTCAAGGCTCTGAAAGCACCCCAGCACTACCAGGTTATACCTCATACCATGTTTTTCGGCCCCAAAACTTGGACCGAACCACAAAAGGAGGGGGAGTATCAATATTTGTCAAAGATACCCACACCTCCAGGTTGGTGGCACAGCACGAAGCATCAGAGACTATCCATGTGCAACTAACAGTGGGTAAAACTGCCTTCCAGTTTATAGCCTGCTACAGACCACCCTCCCAAACCCAGGAACCCCACTCGGCCTTCCTGAGAACACTGGAAAATATGAAGGTCTCCCCAAATACCATTATATTGGGCGATTCAACTACCCAAACATAGACTGGGAGCATTACTCTAGCTTCAACACCCTAGCCCAAAGGTTCCCAGAATTTATAAACTCAAATGCTATGGAACAACTTGTTACCACTCCCACAAGAGGGGAAAACATACTGGACCTGATCATCACCAACATGGGGGCTCTATGCTCCAGACCAGAAGTGTATCCCTCACTGGTAAGATCAGACCATAAACTAATCTCACTGGATATTCACATCCCGACCTCACCCCCTGCCCAGAAAACCACAGTGAAAAACTTCTCTAAAGCAAATTTCACACTCCTCAAAACCGAGGTGGAATCCTTTAAAGCCCCCGGGCCTGTGGAAAATATGGCCCAGACCGCAGAATCCTTTATAAATGCATTCTATGAACACCTTCAGGAATGCATGGATCATGCAATCCCAAATAAAACCAAGACCCAATCCTCCAAAGGCAGACGTCCTGTCTGGTGGACCCCAGCCATAAACAAACTATACAATAGAAGGAAGAAGCTACTACATGATATAGCAAAATCCCAAAAAGGGAAGGCATCTCTGATCAGTATTAGCAAAAAACTACGGGCACTCATAAAATCGTCTAAGGCCAGCTTCGAGAGAAAAATTGCACAGGGCACTAATGATAATCACAAGGCTTTCTTTAGTTATGTTAGGAACCTGGGTGGGAATTCCCAGATATGCTCAGAATTAGTCCAATATGACAAAAAATACACCGAACCCACAAACATTGCCAACATCCTAGCTGACAGGTTCAGCGCAAACTCCCCCCCCCTCCCCACCAAAAGGGCAAATATCTATCCCAGCAGAGTGCTGCCCCCCTGTCATCTCAGATGCTCAGGTAAGAGCCGCCCTCTCCAAAGCAAAAAACACAGCATCAATGGGACTAGACGGTGTCCCGGGCTGCATCCTACATGAACTCCAAGAAGAGCTAAACCCAAACATAAAACTACTGTTCAATCTCAGCCTTACTACAGGATATGTACTCAAAGAGTGGCGTACAGCAACAGTGGTCCCTCTCCACAAAGGTGGTGCCTCAACGGATCCTGGAAACTATGGCCCCATAAGCCTGACTAGCTTGGTCTGCAAAGCTATGGAAAGGATCATCATGGACCTCATAAATAAAGATATTGGGGACCTACAGACACTGGATCCTACCCAGTTCGGCTTTGTTAAGGGCAGATCCTGCCTCTTAGACCTGGTCAATTTCTTTGAAACAGTCACCAAGGCCATTGACGAGGGGAAGGTGGTCCACACAGCCTACCTGGACCCCGCAAAAGCCTTCGATACAATACCCCACTCAGGCATTATAGATAAGCTCACCAGCTTAAATATAAACCCCTATGTCACTAGATGGGTTGCAAACTGGCTCAAGGACAGAACCCACATGGTTAGAATTCCTGGAGCCATGTCAGACTCCAAACCAGTTACAAGTGGCATCCCACAAGGCTCAGTCCTGGGACCTCTCTTGTTCAGTATATATTTCTCGGAGGTACAGACCAACACGGAAGGACTGTGGCTGACCAAGTTCGCAGATGACTGCAAATTAGGCACCATAATTGACTCTCCAGCTACACAAGCATCCTACAAAAGGGCCTCATAGAAACAGACAACTGGTGCCAGAGCCATGGCCTCAAGCTAAACGCCAAAAAGTGTATAGTCATCCCCTTTGGCAAAAACAAAGTGCCCACAAATTACCACATAGGTGGTAATCCATTAAGTATGGAAGAAGTAATTAGGGACCTGGGGACCCAAGTTGATAGCAATCTCTCATTTGAAAACCACGTGGCCAAAGTGGTTAGAAAAACATTTTATATAGCCCACCTAATCATGAAGGGATTCACATCTAGATCAGGGGAGGTCATTGTGCCTCTTTACTCATCCCTCATCAGGCCCATAATTGAGTACAATGCCCTTTTTGGGATGTACCTTACCAGATACCTGCAGCAACTGGAAAGACCCCAAAAGTACCTCACCAAGAGGATCAAAGGGCTCAAACAGATGCCATATGCTGCCCGGTTAAAGAAACTCCAGATCTACTCAGTGGCATACCGCCTGCTCAGAGGCGATCTGTGCCTGACGTATAAAGCCATGTCCAAACCGGAATTAATGGACATGCTGCACCTCAGAAAATCCAAATCCCATCGAGCTACGCGCTCGAGAGACTTGAACCTCAGCACTGAAATAAATAGGACATGCTGGAGGGACAGATTCATAACCCAGAGGCTCCCTTCACTCTGGAATAAAATCCCAGTCCAGGTTAGGCAGAGTCCCTCATTGACTCTCTTCAAGAGGAATCTTGATGAGTGGATGGGAGATCGTAGGTTTACCCCGGGTATCACATCTGTGTCACTGTTAGACAGAGGCACAGTATACTTACCTCGAAAAAGGGCACAGCAAAATTCATTTAAAATGGGTGGCGAAAGCCAAACACACTCTCCCTAGGCTTATAAATGCCCTAGGGCAGATAGCCTAGTATGAACCTATGAAATGTCAACAAAGATTCTGGATGTGAACTTGACAGACTTTAGTGAGACTGAAGTAAAGGAAGCCACAGTCAAACTAAAGAATGGAAAAACTCCTGGAACAGTCCAGATACAATCAGAGTTGCTAAAGTATGCTATGTCTTCAGTGGAATACATCACATGACTCTTGAACAACATATGGACTCAAGAAAATGTATCCAATGCATGGAAAAATGGCATCATCATCCCTCATCATCCCTTTATCAAAAACAGGAGATCTTAGAGACTGAATGAAATGCTGAGTCAAGTACACCTTGAAACCAATGAAAGGCGACCTCGGTAGAAAGAAAAGGCGTGCCAGTCACTAATGCACCAACAAAACACAATTTATTGTGGAAAAACACACAAAAAAAAAAAAAAAACACAAACCCCCCCCCCCCCCCCCACACAAAAAAACCAGTTTCATTTTTTTTTTGTTGTTTTTTGTGTTTTTCTACAATAAATTGTGTTCCGTTAGTGCATTAGTGACTGGCACGCCTTTTCTTTCTACCGAGGTCGCCTTTCATTGGTTTCAAGATCTTAGAGACTGCAGGAATTGGTGTGGAATCACACAGTTGTCAGTCCAGGCAAAGTTTTCACCAGTGAATTACTGAATAGACTGAAAGGAGCAGTTGATGACAGACTCAGACAGGAAAAGGTTGGATTTAGATCAGATCAATCCTGCAATGACTAGATATTTGCAATAAGAAAAATTATGTAAAAAGCAACAATGTGGAAGAAACCAGTCACTGTCAACATTATGCATTTCAAAAAAGCCTTTGACTGTATACATAGACCACCACTATGGCACATCTTGACAGGACACGGGATTCTTCCAAAATTCATTACACTCCTTAACAGTCTGTATCAAGACAGCAAGTGCACAGTTCGGGTGAATAATGAGTACACTGAGTGGTTTACGGTGGTCACTGGTATATGATAGGGATGTATACTGTCTACCTTATTATTCCCAACAGTTATTAATTGGGTCATGCAGAAAGCATTACATGGAAACTCAGTGGGACTGGAATGGGTGGATGACAACAAGCTATGTGACTTGGATTTTGCTAATGAGATAGCTCTTATTAATACAACATGGAGTGGAATGCAGACAATGACCACATCAGAGAAGAAACAGGGTGGGAAAGTAGGACTCAAAATGAATCCTGACAAATGCAATGAAGCATGGAATGTCAAGAAAGACATAATGGCTGCAGCATCAATATTAGATACAATAGAGAACTTCTACTACCTGAGCAGTTTCATCTCTCATACAGATAAAGTACAGTTGTGTACACCTACCATAAATGTAGATGTTCGAGTGTCTTCACTGTTGCAGTCATAACTGTAGGGTAATCCTGCCGGCAGGCAGCCCGAGGTCAGCCAGAATCAGAAAGTCTGGGTCCGGCATCGGCTGTACAAGCTAGTACCCTGACGTCAGTACGCTCTGGTACATAGCCCTCAGCCGACGCCATCTTCTCCAGCCTTTCTTGCCCCAGATGTCAGAAATCCCCAATAAACAAAAAATGAGTCCCACAAGGAAACACAAACACACCATAAAGTGAAACAAGAGGGGATAGGAGGGAGGGAAACACTGACTGCAACAGTGAAGACACTCGAACATCTACATTTATGGTAGGTGTACACTACTGTACTATGTTCTTCGTGTTTCACTGTTGCAGTCATAACTGTAGGGTGGAATCCCAAAGCAGTGAAGAAAGGGAGGAGGCTAGATAGAAGAAGGGGAAGCAAGAAGGCCCTGCAAAACAGCAGAGGCAAAACCTGCCCTGGCCTTAGAACACAAAGGGAGATTGTAGTGCTTGGAAAAGGTATGCACAGAACTCCAAGTGGCAGCTTCCAAGATATCCTTGGTAGGGACTCCTCTGAGAAAAGCAGTAGAAGTGGCAGCTGCTCTAGTAGAATGACTTCTCACAGTACCTGGAAACTGTTTCCCATGATGAGTGTAACAAAATCTTATTCCATAAGCAATCCATTTGGAAATAGTTTGTTTGGAAATAGCCTTTCCAAGAGAACTGGAGGCAAAAGAAACAAACAATTGGTTAGATTTTCTGAACTCTTTAGTCTTGTCCAAGTAAAAACGTAACTGTCTGTGTATGTCCAATGAATGCAAAATCCTTTCCCCTTTATTTTGAGGATTAGGAAAGAAGGTAGGAAGGTGAATTGTCTGATTTAAAGCAACTTTTGAAATCATCTTAGGCATGAAAGTAGGATTGGTCCTCAAGGATACTCTGTCAAGATGGAAAATTAGGTATGGCTCCACAGCTATAAGAGCTTGCAACTCTGAAACCCTTCCGGCAGAAGTCAATGCTAACAAAAGAACTGTCTTCCAGGATAAAAATTTAATATCAGAAGCCACAGCAGGCTCAAAAGGAGGCAAAGTGAGTTTTTCCAAAACATAGTTAAGATCCCAGGCAGGGACAGGAGGGGTCCTGGGAGGCCTCAAATTCTTAGCTCCTCTCAAGAATTGTCTCACCAATGGATGAGAAAAAACAGGAGGATCAGTATTAAAATGAGCAGATATAGTAGAAGCATGAATCTTAATGGAAGAAAAGGAAAGGCCTTTAGACAAAAGGTCTGAAAGGTAAAGCAAAATAGACGAGAGATCAGGCACAAGAGGATTAGAGCCACGGTCCTGCATCCAAATACAAAACCTTTCCCATTTAGAGGCATAGGATTTCCTAGTGCTAGGCCGTCTGGCTTCAAGAAGAACATCCAAAACTTGTTTGGGGAGCTTAGAAGAAATCAAATTTCCTTGAAGAGCCAAGCTGCCAGGCAAAGGGTCTTGAGATGAGGGTGTAGCATCTGACCCTGATGCTGGGACAGAAGAGAAGGGTACAGAGGAAGGATCCAAGGAGGTTCCAAGCACAGATGTTGTAAGGTCGGATACCAAAACTGTTGAGGCCAATTTGGAGCAATCAAGATGATGAACTTGGGCTTGTCCTGTTTTATCTTCAGTAATATCCGGGGAAGAAGAGGAAGAGGAGGGAAGGCATATCCCGAAAGGTTCCTCCAACTGAATGACAGGGCATCCACTTTCCAAGCTGTTTTGTGGAAGGACCTGGTGCAAAAGAGAGGCAGCTGATGATTGAGATGGGATGCAAACAGATCTATCTGGGGACACCCCCAAACTGCAGTTATCCTGTTAAATAAGTTGGTGTCTAGCATCCATTCGTGAGGATCCAAAATGTTTCTGCTTAGGCTGTCTGCTAAGAGATTCTGCTTTCCTGGAATGAATTGAGCCTGAAGATGCAGATTCAGACTTAGAGCTATGTCCCATAAAGTCATAGCTAGTCTGCAAAGGGGGTATGAATGAGAGCCCCCCTGCTTGTTTATGTACCACATGACTGTGGTGTTGTCTGTACGAATTAGAAGAGGCCCTGGTTGCAAAAGGGTCTTGAAGGCTAGAAGAGCATTTTGAACTGCCAACATTTCCTTCAGATTGATGTGCCAGTGCAGGTGATTCTTTGTCCAGGTCCCCTGCTGGCAATTGTTTAGAAAATGTGCTCCCCAAGCATAATCCGAGGCGTCCGTGGTTATGATTTGAGAAGGTTGAGGTGGACGAAAAGGCTTCCCTTCGTTTAAAGCGCACACCCTGGACCACCAAAGGAACTCCTTCTGGAGGCAGGGGATCAGAGGAATCAAAGTGTCCAGATCTTGGTAATGCTGTGACCATACACTTTTCAGGTACCATTGAAGCTTTCTCATATGAAGCCTTGCATTTGGAATTAACAGAATGCATGAAGCCATATAGCCCAGTGCCTGCAGGAATTTCCTTGCAGTGAGCTGAGTTAAGGTTGCCAAGGTTTTGAAAATTGAAGCCAGCTGTATTTGTTTTTCTGGAGTAAGGAAGGCCCTTTGTAAGGTTGTATTTAGGAGGGCTCCCAAAAATATCATTTGTTGAGAAGGAATCAATTGTGACTTTTTTATGTTCACTGAAAATCCCAGGAGGAGAAAGAGACGTTGAACAAAATCCAGATGTTGAAGTAAAAGGTCCTTGCTGTCTGCCTGGATAAGGCAGTCGTCCAAATAGGGGTAAATCTGAATCCCCTGAAGTCTGCAATAAGCCACTACTGGGGCCAGGCACTTAGTGAAAACCCTAGGCGCAGTAGATAAACCAAAGGGCAGTACAGAGAACTGAAAGTGCCTCGAGCCTGCTTTGAATCTGAGGAATTTCCTGCGTTCCTGCCTGATGGGAATGTGTAAGTAGGCCTCCTTTAAATCCAATGTCACCATCCAAGCATCCTGGGAGAGTACTGGAAGCAGTTGTTGTAGAGTAAGCATTTTGAATTTTGGAATTTCCAAAAAGGTGTTTAACACTGAAAGGTCCAGAATAGGTCTCCATGAGTTTTGTTTTCTTGGAACCAGAAATAGTCTTGAGTAAAAGCCTTTTCCCATTTCTGAGAAAGGAACAGGCTCTATGGCTCTCATGGCCAGTAGAGCATCCACTTGATTTAAGGCCTCTGCCCATTGATGTTTTGGCAGATCTGGCCAACCGATAACCCTTGGCAGAGTATGAAAATGGAACTTGTAGCCTCTTAAAATCACGTCCAATACCCATCTGTCCTGGGTAATATGAGTCCAATTTCTGTAAAAAAGAGAAAGCTTTCCTCCGAGAGGGGCATCCAGGTAAGGGGTCCTGAAGCCCAACCGAGAGAGTCATTGAGTCTGCTTCCTTTGAGATTGGGATCTGTCTTCTCCCCTTCTAGGTGAAGAAGCAGTCCATTGTCTGGATCTGTAAGAGGCCTGAGCTTGACCATGACCTCTGGAGCGTCTATATCTTCCCCTTTGAGGCCTGTCAGACGTGGGAAAGGACCAATTTTTGGAGGGCCAATTCCTGGAAAATCTAGGAAGCTGAACTTGTAAGAAATCTTTCACAGTCTGCATAGATTTTGCCTTTTCTTCCATCTTTTTAATAACCTCTTCATCCTTGGATCCAAATAAAACATCATGCTGAACAGGGGCATCTAAAAGTTTAGCCTTAACCTGTTCCGGCAAACTTTGTTCACGAAGCCAGGCATGTCTCCTAATAACAGTACCAGAGGCTGCGGCCCTGCAAGAAGCTTCCAAAGCATCAAAACCACAATGCAAACTATGCTTGTTCACTTGTTCAGTTGCATGCAATACATCCTGCAATTCCTTATCCTCTGCACATGCTGGAAAGGTAGCAAGCTTTTGCTTCAAAACAGACAAAAGAAATTGCTGATACTTAAACATATGAAACTGGCAATTTAAAGCCCAATAGCAAGGGTAGCAGAAGTATATACCTTTTTACCCCACCTGTCTAAGGCACGAGAATCCTTCTCGGAGGGAATAGGATTTTTGGAAGAAGCAACCTTAGCAGCCTTAGAACCCTGAGAAATAGTTTCAGGATCCATGAAGGGTTCTTGAATAAGAATAAATGAGAATCAGGGACCCTGTAAAATCTATCAGGCTTAGAAGGAGCAGGGGGCATGGAATCAGGATTCAAATTAGCCTCAGAAAAGGCATCATCCACAATATCAAGAACAGGAGGAATGGCTAAAGGCCTGTGTTGAGGAAGAAGAAGGAATTCCCTAAGCCTCTTCTTAGAAGCAGAATAATCCTGACCTTCCCAATGAAAATGTTCCCTCATCTCATGTAAGGTCTCCCCAAAAGAGAAATCCTTAGGCGGAGAAGCAGAGGGCAGGGAATCCTCTGCATCCAAATCCTCATAAGGAGGAAAGGAATATTCCTGATCAGAGGAAGAAACAGAAGATACAGAAGCCTGGTCAGAGGAATCCAAAGGAACATCCTGTCGAGGCCTTTTCTCTGGAGGGGGGTGAGAACCCCTAATCATTGTAAGCAAATCTTCAGCCATCCTTAGCAATTGCTTCTGTGTCTTGGGAGTAGCTTCAGAAGTAGCTGGAGCAGAAACTTTAGGATTAACTGGAGTCTTGGACTTTGCCTTTGTCTTTGAAATGGTGATGTGAGTAGGCCTGAAAACCCCCTCAGAAGCCGGTACCTGCACAGCGGTTCCGGACCCATCTAAGGGAGTGACGTCCGAAGGTCCTGCAGCAGATAAAACAATAGGCCTTGATGGCTCCCCATGGGAGTCCGTATCGGCCATCGGTTCAGAAGTGGTGGACGACAGGGGCTGCAAAAGCGCCTCACTGATGACAGCCGAACCGGACGCTGGCTCCAGCTGCGACGAATCCTGTTTGGACCTCGGAGGCCTGTCCTTGTCTTTGCGCTTCTTTTGAATTCCGGTAGAATCCGACGACATTCTATAATTGAAGCGTCTGCCAAAGTAATTTAAAGCCCAGTCGTACCGACACTTAATAGTGCGAGAATTGAACCTGGCACAGAACTGACAACAAGAAACGTCGTGGTCAGGGCCTAAGCAAGGTAGACAGTAAGAGTGGAAATCTTTATGAGGTATCTGTTTTCCACATGCTATACAATTATTAACTTTTTCTGACATCGGAGGAACAAGAAAAAGATTCCCCAACGGGGTACTTAGCTTTGAGAAGAGAAGTAAGAACTTCGGACCGACAGCAATCAAAAACGTAGATCGAAAAACGCCAACCAACGACTTGCGAGCTGCTTTCCACCGCACGGCAAGAAAGACTGGAGAAGATGGCGTCGGCTGAGGGCTATGTACCAGAGCGTACTGACGTCAGGGTACTAGCTTGTACAGCCGACGCCGGACCCAGACTTTGTGATTCTGGCCGACCTCGGGCTGCCTGCCGGCAGGATCACCCTACAGTTATGACTGCAACAGTGAAACACGAAGAACATCTGTGAGAAGGAAGTTCTGGTTAGACTTGGAAAAGCAAGTACAGCATTTAATAGACTATCCAAAATCTGGCGATCAAAAAACATTGCACTGTCTACAAAAGTGAAGCTATACCAAGTACTGGTGCTTGCTGCACTCTTGCATGGCACTGAGCTATGGCCAATCACAGCATCAGCCATGAGAAGACTTGAGGCTGCTCATCATAAATGGTTAAGATGCATTTTAGGAATATCATGGAAGGACAAAGTAAAAAATGAGAGTGTTAGAGAAAGAATGCAACAACGGAAACTTGAAAATATTATGGAGAGAAGACTATGTTGGTTTGGTCATGTTAATTGCATGGACACTAGCAGGATTCCTATACAATCCCTCAACTGGGAACTAGCTGGATACAAGAGAAGACCAGGCAGCCCTTGAGTTGTAACAAGAGACCTCTGTCACTTGAATATCACTTGACAGGAAGCTAAAGAAGCAGCATCTGATAGGATACAGTGCAGTCAACCTGTGCCCTAATGCACCAATGTGGAGTTAACCAAAGATCAAAGAAGACCAAAATGGCTTATGTGCTTGCTGAATGACATGGATGGATCTAAGCAGCCCCTATCATACATAGATGAAAACAAAGTGTTCCATGTATCTAGCAGATACAGAGACAAGCCAGTCTCAAAGAGCTTGATAAAGTTTGGCAGCAATGCTAAACAGCACAGACTTTTCTCTGAAGGTGAAGAGCTAACTGTCTACAACAAAATCAGTGAGGTTCACGAGTCCGATTCTAACCAAGTACACCGCAGATTACAGAATGATAGCAGTACAGAGTCATGTAAGTTACATCTCTGCTGCAAGTTTAAGGAGCTCCCACTGTAATGAATATATGTATAGGGAAAACAGTACAGACTCAAATAATGAATCAAATTAACACTGGGAAGGACACATATCTCTTGTATTCCTTGAGATACTTGTTACTTAGGAATCTGTTAAGCCCTTTTGCACTTGTTCAGTAGTTAATTGTTTTTCACAGATTTTTCAGTCTCTCATTATCCAGTGACTGTTAAGTCAGTCTTTTGAAACTGACCATCAACGTCAACATGCTACATGGACTAAGTTGTTACAAGTACTGATTGCACTATAAATCAAAAATCAGTGAAACAGAATGACCAATTCCTTTGCTCTGAATCCTTCTGGCATAAAAACCAAGGCTAACTCCTCCAATACACACACACACACACACACACACACACACACACACACACACACACACACACACACACACACACACACACACAAACACACAGTTCTGCATAACTGAGGAAGACCCTCCTGCAAATCTTCACAACTAAAGAAAATGTAGAGTAAGGTCATTACTTTATTTACAGCAGAGGTTTCTTGGCTCCCTATTATACGATCATAGGATCACAGAATAGGATAATGGGATGTTACTAGGCTAACAGTCCTAGAGCCTTTTTAAGCCTAGCCTTTCATGCCCCAATTTTCCAAAATATCAATGCCCATGGAGTAGAATGGCTTTGGTATATGTCTGTGGCTTAGGGCATGTACAAACTGCCTGTGTTCATAAGGGCCACAGATGACAACTCAGGGGAGAATTTGCAATTTCCCATCCATTGGTCCAAATTGAGTTTGACAGGGTTTGAGAAGTGCTTTGCTATATGTGAATGGGGGAGTCCATTCCAGAGAAGGAGTAATCTCTGAGACACATACCTGTCCCTCCTCCAACATGCTTTGTTTATGTCATAGATGAGGTTTAGATCCTTATACTGGGTAATTCTTTGTTTTGCAAATGTGTAGCGGATTCATAATGGCTGGATAGGAGAATGCCTTGTAGGTTAGGCATAGAGCACCCTTCAGTAGTCTGTAGAAGCTGTAGTACAGGGATAGTACTTTGAAGTAGTCTGCATTGGACATATTATTTACACTGTATTCTTTTAGAGAGGAACCACTGTGGCTACTCCAACTGCTGCAAATGCCTGGTCAGGTACATACTGAAGGGTGTATTACACTTGATTATTGGTTTAATGAGGGATGAGCATAGTGGGACTATGATCTCCTTAGATGTTGATGCCATGCCCTTACTTATAACTTGTGCCCCTTAGAAGCATTTTATCAGTACTATGGACACATGGTGATCAAAGTTTAGGTTACTGTCAACCTGATTTCCCAAGTCCCTTACCACTGGTTCTTCTCTTAGGAGTGTTATCAGTGTTGTAATTTACATGGGTGGTTGTCTTCCCAAAGGGTATAATTATGCATTTTTTTTTTTGCAATGAGTTTTTGGCCATGGCTCTGGCACCAGTTATTTGTCTGTTTCAGGACCTCCTGGAGGATATCTACATCATTGGGGGATTCAATGATTGCACCCAACTTGCATTCATCAACAAATTTGGTCTGCCAAATGTAAGATCCATAAGTCAAAGCCCCAGATTTATGAAAAGAAAACTTTTAACATACAGAACAGTGATGTTGTACATCACTGTTCTCATTTAATTTTGTTGCAGGGGGGCAAGCCCCCCTACACATCCTAAAATGTATATATACAAATTCAGAGATCACCATAACTTGGAGAAAAGGGAATACAGCAGCAATCTCAGTGTACATTACTGTTCAATACAGTCTCATTCTTCTGGAACTCACACTAATGAGTTTTGGAATAGCAAATGGTTATCAGCTTATCTGCTTCTAAAGTACAACATGAAGTCCTACTTTATCTGGTCTGTTTCTGGATATCCCTTAGGCACTCATATATAATACTGTAGGGTCATCCTTCTGATTAGTATGATAGTAACAGCTGATGAATGCTATAAAGACAATACAATAAATAGGTAAGACTTTTTCGTTATGTTAATAAACTTTATAATGCAATGCACATTTAAATAAAGCATCAAATAAACCAGAGTAAAGATACAAAAAATGCATAAAATTCCTTCTAAAACTTTCTGTTATAAAGGTTACTTACATTTACTTTCCTCTAAATGAAAACTGCTTGCAAACTACAAGTTAAAAAGGAAAAAAAAACATTAACTGCATACTGCAGTATCCAACCATTTCTTTTCCGATCCCTACTCAATTCTAGAAGTCTAAATCTCAAAATGCACTCACTCGAGGCACTCCTTAAAATGGAGAACATTGATATCTGTGCAGTGACTGAGACTTGGTTCAAGGCTCCAGACAGCACCCCCTGCACTACCAGGCTATAACTCATACCACACTTTTTGGCCATGTAACATGGACCGGAACACCAAAGGCAGAGGTGTGTCCATATTCATTAAGGATATCCACACCTCCAGGCTAGTTGCTCAGCATAATGCATCTGAGTTTATCCAAGTGCAACTAACTCTCAGCAAAACTGCAATCCAAATTGTAGCTTGCTACAGATCCTCCACCATGTCCCAGAATTCCCACTTCTCTTTTCTTGATGTACTGGAAAATATTACAGTTCAACCAAACACCCTAATAATGGGCGATTTCAACTACCCCACCATTAACTGGGAAAACTACTCATGTATCAACTCCTTCGCTCAACGCTTTCTGGAATTGATAAACTTCAATGCCCTGGATCAACTTATCCACACCCCCACCAGGGGCAACAATATGCTAGATCTAGTCATTACCAACATGAGTGACCGGTGTTCCACACATGAAGTCAACGCCTCATTGGTCCGATTGGACCATAAGGTAATCACCTTAGATATCCAAATCCTGCCCCCACCCCCCATTAAGGAAACCATGGAAAAAAATGTCTCCAAAGCCAACTTCATGCTCCTTAAGACAGAAGTGGTGAACTTCATGACACCCATGCAGATGGACAATACAGTTATGACTACTGAATCCTACACAATTGCACTTTATAAGCACTTACACAAATGCATGGATCGTGCTATCTCAAACAGAACCAAGAAGCTATCCTCCAGAAAAAGGAAGCCAATCTGGTGGTTCCCTGCCATAAACAAACTCTACAACAGAGGGGAGAAACTGTTGCAAAAGAGAGCAAAATCCCATGACTGGAGGAGCTCCCTGGTCAGCCTCAGTAAGAAGCTGCGATCCCTGATAAAATCCTCCAAATCTAGTTACAAAAACAAAATCGCCACTGATTCTAAAGACAACCACAAAGCATTCTATAGCTATGTCAAGAATCTCAATGGCAACACTCAGATCTGCTCTGAGTTACAGCACAATGGCACAAAATATACAGACCCAACTGATATTGCCAACATCCTAGCAGATAGGGTCAGTGCTAACTTTACTCCCCTTTCACCCCCTAAAGGGCCCATCTCTATAACGGAAGAATGCAAAGTTCCTGTACTCATGGCTGTACAGGTAAAAAATACACTCTCCAAAGCCAAGAACACAGCATCCATGGGACCAGACAACATCCCAGGCTGCGTTCTACATGAACTACAGAATGAACTGGCACCCCACCTAAGTACCATGTTCAATCATAGCCTCCCCTCAGGCTTTGTGCCCGCTGAATGGCGTACAGTGACAGTTATCCCACTCCACAAGGGGGGAGCCATCACGGGCCCCGGGAACTACTGTCCCATTAGCCTGACGAGCCTGGTCTGCAAGGCCATGGAACGTATCATCATGGAACTTATAAACAAAGACATTGGTAATCTCCAAACTCTGGACCCCACCCAGTTTGGGTTTGTAAAAGGCAGATCAGGTCTCCTAAATCTGATAGACTTCTTTGAAGCAGTCACCAAAGCCGTAGAAGAGGGTAGGGCGGTTCACACAGCCTATCTAGATCTTGCTAAGGCTTTTGACACCATCCCCCACTCTGGAATTATAGATAAACTCACTAAACTAGGTATAAATCCCTATGTCACAAGATGGGTTGCCAACTGGCTCACTGACAGAACCCACACTGTGAAAGTAGCAGACTCTAAATCCGACTTCAGACCAGTGACAAGTAGAGTACCACAGCGTTCAGTCCTGGGTCCTCTCCTGTTTGGTATCTGCTTCTCTGAAGTACAGGCTAACACAGAAGGTCTTTGGCTAACGAAGTTCGCAGATGACTGCAAACTAGGAACCATAATCAAACCTCCTAATGATGTGAACATCCTACAAAAGGGCCTCACTGAGACAGATGCCTGGTGTCAAAGCCATGGCCTCAAGCTCAGTGCCAAAAAGTGCATTATCATCCCCTTTGGTAAAAACTCTGTACCCATGAACTACAACATAGGCAGTAGTATACTTAACATCGAAAGTGTGATAAGAGACCTTGGGACACAGGTGGACAGTAGTCTCTCCTTTGATAATCACATTGCCACAGTAGTCAGGAAATCCTTCTACATGGCACACCTCATCACAAAATATTTCTCATCCAAAATAAAAGAGGTCACTGTTCCCTGCTACTCATCACTCATTAGACCCATTATAGAGTACAACACCCCTTTTGGTATGTACCTCACAAGACATCTGCAAAAACTGGAAAGGCCGCAGAAATACCTCACAGAGAGGATTACCGGCCTCAAACAGATGCCCTACGCAGACCGTCTCAAAAAACTCCAGCTTTACTCTGTCGCATATCGCCTACTCAGAGGTGATCTCTGCTTAACATACAAAGCTATGTGAAACCCAGAGCTGTTGGACATGCTCCACTTAAAGAAATCCCAATCCCTCCGAGCTACATGCTCTAGGGACCTAAACCTTGTCACCACAATAAACAGAACATGCCGGAGGGATAGATTCCTGTCCCAGAGACTTACCATACTCTGGAATAAACTACCTATATATATCAAACAAAGCTCCTCATTAGCACTCTTCAAGAAAAATCTTGATAATTGGATGGGAAAAAGGAAATTCACCCCGGGGATCACCTCTGTGGCTCTGCTCGATAGTAGCACAAGAAAATAATTTTCTTGGGTGGCAAAAGCCAGGGTACCTTTTTGGCTGGGCTTGTATAGGTCCTAGGGTCGATAGCCTAGTACCTACCCTATGAACCTATGAACCTATAATATGTAGTTTCCAGGTGCAGCTGTATCATCTCCCTGATAAAATAAAAATCAATGTAGCTCACTTACATGGGGAACTTCTCTGAGTCCTCATAGATGCCTTCCGCCCTTTCCCACTAATCACTGGCACAGCAGGTCGAACAGGTCCTGGTCGTATTCCAGCATTCCATTCATTACTTTTTACTAGTGTCTTGGCTGTTTCTTTGGTGACTGGGTAACCCTCTGGTGGGTTGATGGCCCAGTCTGGGCGAGATGTTGCTTGGCGGCTTGAATTCATCTCCATAGATAAGGACATCTACAAAATGGAAGGAAGGGAGACATAGAAAGTGTAACACATTATAAAGGTGAGCCTAGGAAGGAGCATACAATTGACTTTGTGTTGTACACATGCAAAATATTACATGTGACATTATACTTGTCAATAACAGTCACAGGTGCTACTACAGGTGCCAGGCATACTCAGTTTTATAACAAGCAGAAAATGCCAGTTCCAAAAACTATGAAACAAATGGGATAAGAGACTATTATATTACACTTGCTTAATGGAAGAAGGAAACAATAAATGCAGCTAATCTGCCTTTAAGTGCATTTATAACTCATAGAAACTAATAGATCAGGTATAGGAAGAAGTGGGTAGCAAAGATAAATACCGCCCATACTAGGTTTGGGTGAAGCTGGTGAAAATGTTAGTAAGGTTAAAAATAATAATGAGAAGGGTGTTTGTACAGATGGTGCCTTTGTCATAGATTACAATAGGGATGCCAAAGTAATTACAGAGATTGTTAGGGAGGAATAGAAGAAATTTTCTCGGTTTTCTGATTTATATGCACTTTTTAAGAATCCCCTCAATGTAACTTATAGGAGGACCCAGAATTATTGTGCTTTTTAGGAGTCCCCTCAATATAACATATAGGAGGGCCCAGAATATAAAGGACCTGGTGGAACGTAAGGTTAAGACTAAGGGCAATAAAAGGGTGGTATGTTTAAGTGTGGTGCATGTTCCCAGTGTACCTATATTGCCCACAAAGAAAGTGTTTTTCTGACAAGTAGGAACAAAGTTATTAAAGGAACTTCTTCTAATTGCAATAGTCAGGTGTTAGTGTATCTGTACCCAACACTCTAGTCATAGTTGACTCTATAGTCAGGCACACTGATGTTCCACTCACCAGGGTAAACAAGGAGTAAGTTACTGTCAGCTGCCTGTCGGGTGCCAGGATCCGCCACATAATGAACGCACTCAGGTCACTCCACAACAAGTACAAATATGACTCAGTCATTGTCCATGTTGGTGTGAATGACCTGAGATGTACCTTCCTGGACTACATAAAAAGAGACATGGAGGAGCTCTCCGATCTTGTAGCCCAAGCAGGTATGACCCTAGCCCTGAGTAGCATCCTGCCATCACCCAGAATGATACCACAGTACAAGGACAAAATGACTGATTTCAACAATTGGCTAAGCTTCTGGTGTCACTCTAAGGGGATCCAGTATCTGTCTGCCTGGGATGACATGATCAACAGACCACGATGTTTTGCCAGAGATAGCCTGCACCTGTTACCTTTGGGATTCCAGATAATGGCTAAGGCTCTTGCCTTCCCTATAGTGCCTTTTTAGGCAAGGTTCAAATGACAAATTCACCACTGTGTAAACCTCAAAACGCATTCACTCGAGCCACTCCTTAAAATGGAGAACATCGACATCTGTGCAGTGACAGAGACCTGGTTCAAGGCTCCAGAGAGCACTCCTGTATTACCAGGCTATAATTCATACCACACCTTATGGCCACCTAACCTGGACCGAAACACTAAAGGCGGTGGCATGTCCATATTCATTAAGGATATCCACACTTCCAGACTAGCTGCTCAGCATAATGCATCCGAGATTATCCAAGTGTAACTAACTCTGGGCAAGACCGCAATCCAAATTGTAACTTGCTACAGATCCCCCACCATGCGCTATGATTCCCATTCCTCATTTCTTGATACACTGGAAAAAAACAACCCAATGCCTTAATAATGGGTGATTTCAACTACCCTACCATTAACTGGGAAAACTACTCATGTACCAACTCTTTTGCCCAACGTTTTCTGGAATTCATAAATTCCAGTGCCTTGGATCAACTTATCCACACTCCCACCAGGGGCAGCAATATCCTAGACCTGGTCATTACCAACAAGGGTGACCAGTGTTCCACACCAGAGGTCAGTTCCTCGGTCAGATCCGACCACAAGCTAATTACCCCAGACATCCACATCCCTCCCCCACCCCCCATTAGAGAAACCACCGTAAAAAAATTCTCCAAAGCCACCTTCACGCTTCTTAAGACAGACTTCGTGACACCCATGTAGACGGACAGTAGAGGTACGACTGCTGAATCCTACACAAGTGCATGGATTGTGCTATCCCTAACAGAACCAAGATGTTATCCTCCAAAAACAAGAAGCCAATCTGGTGGTCCCCTGCCATAAACAAATTCTACAACAGAAGAAAGACACTGTTGCAAAAAAAGAGTAAAATCCCATGATTGGAGGAACTCCCTGGTCAGCCTCAGTAAGAAGCTGAGATCCCTCATAAAATCCTCCAAAGCTAGTTATGGAAACAAAATCGCCACTGATTCTAAAGACAACCACAAAGCATTCTATAGCTATGTCAAGAATCTCAATGACAACACTCAGATCTACACTGAGTTACAGCACAACGGCACTAAATATACAGAACCAACTGATATTGCCAACATTCTGGCAGATAGGTTCAGTGCTAACTTTACCCCCCTCTCACTTCCTAAAGGGCCCATCTCTATACTGGAAGAATGCAAAGTTCCTGTAATCACAGCTGCACAGGTAAAAAACACACTCTCCAAAGTCAAGAACACAGCATCCATGGGACCTGACAACATACCAGGCTACATTCTACACAAACTACAGAATTAATTGCCACCCCACCTAAGTACCATGTTCAATCATAGCCTCACCTCAGGCTTTGTTCCCACTGAATGGCGCACAGCGATGGTTATCCCACTCCACAAAGGGGGAGCCACCACGGACCCCGGGAACTACTGCTCCATTAGCCTAATGAGCCTGGTCTGCAAGGCCATGGAACGTATCATCATGGAAATAATAAATAAAGACATTGGTAATCTCCAAACTCTGGACCCACCCAGTTCGGGTTTCTAAAAGGCAGATCATGTCTCCTAAACCTGACAGACTTCTTTGAGGCAGTCACCACAGCCGTAGACGAGGGTAAGGTGGTTCATACAGCCTATCTAGATCTCGCCAAGGCTTTTGACACCATCCCCCACTCTGGAATTATAGATAAACCTACCAAACTAGGTATAAATCCCTATGTCACAAGATGGGTTGCCAACTGGCTCACTGACAGAACCCACACTGTGAAAGTTGCAGACTCCAAATCCAACTTCAGACCAGTGACAAATGGGGTACCACATGGTTCAGTCCTGGGTCCTCTCCTGTGAGGTATCTACTTTTCTGAAGTACAGGCTAACACAGAAGGTCTTTGGCTAATGAAGTTCGCAGATGACTGCAAATTAGGAGCCATAATCGAAACTCCTAATGATGTGGACATCCTACAAAAGAGCCTCAATGAGACAGATGCCTGGTGTCAAAGCCATGGCCTCAAGCTCAATGCCAAAAAGTGCATTGTCACCCCCTTTGGAAAAAACTCTGCACCCATGAGCTACCACATAGGTGGTAGTCTACTTAACACCAAAAGTATGATAAGAGACCTTGGGACACAGGTGGACAGTAGTCTCTCCTTTGATAATCATATTGCCACAGTAGTCAGGAAATCCTTCTACGTGGCACACCTCATCACAAAAGGTTTCTCATCCAGGAAAAAAGAGGTCATTGTTCCCTTCTACTCATCACTCATTAGACCCATTATAGAGTACAACGCCACTTTTGGTATGTACCTCACAAGACATCTACAACAACTGGAAAGGCCGCAGAAATATCTCACAAAGAGGATTACTGGCCTCAAACAGATGCCCTACGCAGACCTTCTCAAAAAAGTCCAGCTTTACTCCATCGCATATCATCTACTCAGAGGCAATCTCTGCCTAACATACAAAGCTATGTCAAACCCAGAGCTGCTGGAAATGCTCCTCTTAAAGAAATCCCAATCCCTCCGAGCTACACACGCTAGGGACCTAAACCTTGTCACCACAATAAACAGAACATGCTGGAAGGATAGATTCCTGTCCCAGAGACTTCTCATACTCTGGAAAAAACTACCTATCTATATCAAACAAAGCTCCTCATTAACACTCTTCAAGAAAAATCTTGATGACTGCATGGGAAATAGGAAATTCACCCCGGGAATCACCTCTGTGGCTCTGCTCAACAGGGGCACAGGAAAATAATTTTCTTGGGTGGCAAAAGCCAGGGTACCTTTTGGCTAGACTTATATAAGCCCTAGGGCTAATAGCCTAGTACCTACCTATGAACCTAGATTGTGAATTATTTGGTACAGGATAAGATTTCTGCACTTTATTTTTTATATTTATGACCACCTGCATTTTTGTGCTTTGGCCAATAGATGGCAGTAAAGAGAGATTAATATTTTACTGTTTTAAATTCAGAAAAGTTTTAAGTTCTTAATTTACTTATATAAAATTTGTATATATATATATATATATATATCAGTTTTTAACATTTATAAATGTACAAGTTTTTCATTTCATATACAGGATGCAGCATTTATTTATTTAAGCATTTTTATACAGAAGTAGTACTAGGATTATTTTTTTAATCTGTAACTTGTTTTAATGATTGTTTTCTGTAGCTGGATGGTGTATAATTGATAGGTAGAGTTTTTTTATATATAAAGGCAATAATTTTATGTTGAACTGTATATGAAGAAGTCTTGAAATGAAAACATGGTGATTCAGTTAAAGCATTAAAGTTTTTTTGCTGGCCTTTTAATAAATTGATTATTTTGCACTGGACACTGCTTTATAAGTGCTTTTGTATTTTATTGTTTCCCTTATAAAATCAGTTTTCTTTTAAAATACATCATAATTTGCTAAGTCCTCGAATGCCCTGGAAATTAAAGAGCTGAACAATGCAACTACATAAACAACATATGCATTTAAATACCTTGTAATATGGTATGACTTGACTTTGAAGTTTCATATACACAATTAAAAAAAACAGAAGTAAAGTTAATCATGTACCCTTTTGGGCATGTAAGACATCACTTTGGTCATACTTTCCTGATAGAGTCACCACTGGAAAAGGAATACTTTTTTTTCACAGCTAGAATATGGCCATCTATGAATGGTTGCTGCCTCCAAAATAAGGTTATACAAATCAACAAAGAGCATATTTCTTACAATGTTCCTTACTTTTTAAACTTTTACAGTCTTAGACATTCTCTTCAATAGCTGCAAAACTGACAAGAAAAATCCCCTCCTACAACCTTAGATAACAAAAGCACACAGGTCCAGTGCTACAAAACCCCAACACAAGACTACAATGCCCAGACCGTAGCTTCTGTATTCTGCCTCCTAATATCTGGGAATCACTTCCTGCTAGTAAACTCTAACTGTAAACTTGCACAACCCTGGAGGAAAAAAAAGCAGATTATCTTGTAATTGACTGTTACCCATTCTCTGAGATTCTGCAACTTCTGAATTTTAAAAAAAAACTGAATATGGAGCATTGTGCAAGGGGCTGCCTTACTGTTAACTTTTCTTAGTATTATCTTATACAGTATAACTTCTAATACTCTATACATTTTTTAAATATAATATTTAATAAGGATGCTAATATATAGACTACTTCCTCATTAATTAACAGGCAGTAAACTGGTATGGTCAATTAAACATCCAACAACCCATTACAAAAATTACCAATAACAATAAATGAAAATTACCACAAAAAGTACCGACAACATTAGAAAACAGCAAGTACAATATATTTACAGCACATACCGAATTTAGCATTATTGAAAGCAGAAGGTTAAAGCTTTATGATATTAGGTCACTTCATGACTGGTGTTTGATGAAGGCTGTTGGAGGAATGTGGTTTTAACTGACAGCAGACTACAGAACAGGAGCACTTGGTTCTTATAGAAAGGAGGTGTTTTAACTTTTGGCTTGACAGTACTGTGATGCTGAATATTTCTGAAGAAGGGTGGGGGTGATTCCAAGAGTTTAGGACCTAAGATGAAGAACAAGTGCTAGCTACAGTGCAGTACAGTTCAATGGACAGTATTTTACTAGTGATGGCCCTGTTGATAAGACTGCAGTCATCTGAGGTTTTGTTAACCACCCCAAGAAAAAGGGGGAAAGCTTTGGATAGTGTAATTTAAATAAGAAAGATCCCAGTAAAAGGTATTGCCTTGTTTTAACTCAGAGTTACTGAACTTTTTTAGGAATTTAGTTTTGTTGCCTGAATAGTTGAAGGAAATCAACTCACAAATTCTTCTGGAGGACATTTGGAGGGATGTTAGGTTCTTTTGAATGGAGGAAACCTTTAATAGAAGACCATATTCATGACAGTCTAGAAGAATCACTTTTTCAATTCCCCTTTGACCTCCTGAATCTTCCAAGCCTAGAAGTGCATCTTATAGAGTTGTCCTTGGTTTGTTTGGAAAAGGAACTTTCAAGTGAAGGGTGGGGAGAGACATTCCCGGTACATACATATGTGTATATACCAACTCCACAACTGCACAGCAAGAGACTGGAAGTGGCTTTAAGCAAATTTAATTTGCAGAATCAACCCTTGCTAAAGAGTAGTCAGACAGCTAGGCTTCTGTTTGCTTAGTATAGTGTCTGAATGATAATAGTTTATTATTCACCTATGAACCTATAAACCATCAGTCTTCAGACTATTACATAACTAGCCAATAACCAGAGGTTAGAATCAAACCCTATACCTTCTATCTGTGAGGTTAAGACTTTAACCACAATACCAACCCTCCTCAAAAATAAATACTAGGCTATCAGTCTGCAGACTATTACAAGCCTAGCCAATAGCCAGAGGTCAGATTCAAACTCTATACCTTGCATCTCTGAGGTAAAGACCTTATCTGCTATGCCAAACCCTATCTTGAGAGCAAATGATCAGGCCAGATCCCCGGTGTAATGAAAGCTGCTTATAGAGTTGTAATGGAAGATGCCTGGGGTGTGACTTCTAGCTGACTTTACCATATATGCATAGAAAGTTTGGAAAATCAGAACACAGTTAACTAATGAAGATGGAGAATAACAGCTAGGACAGAGCTGAACCTAGTAGAATGCCAAGGAACACAGGAGTGGAGGGGGGAGACTGAAGACCCAGGATTACTGGGTATAATCCTTTTTATTGTGGGACAACTTATCCAGAGCAATGATGCTAAGCTCCTCTTGTTAGTGTACCAGAGAATGAATGACAAAAGTAAATGGGTTAAGTTTAGTCAACAGCTATCATAAATTAAGGGGAAAAGTTTTCTACACAGAGACTGGAATATTCCATTTTCTCTGTGATACTGCATTTTTTGACTTAGTGTATATAAATGGCTGGGGATATGAAAATGCAGGGGTGGGTTTCCACTCTTGCAAAAATGTTCACGTTTCTCATCTGTAAACTATCAGTGATTTAGCTGAGAAGTTGATGTGTGGTATGTCAGCTTCTTGGCAAAGTCGAGATGTGGTATCTCAACTTCTTGGCTTTTTCTTTAATAAACATTTTATTAGAATTTATCATAAAGCAGACATAGCAACAGAACACCCGTGATATAAATTGATAGCAAAATTAAAAAATTGAGTGATTTTCAAAATATAAATAGTAATAATTAGGTAATAAACTTTATTCAGCAGATTAATAAAATATTAACAGCACAGAGCTCAGGCAGATAAACCACTTCTTTCAATCAAATAAATAAGTAACTTAAAAAGAGGTCACAGCACAGTACCAGAACACACACTAAACACTTTATTAAAAGCAGAAAAATTAAAATCAGTGAGCGCTTTCACGTCAAGCTATACATCCTTCATCCAAAGAAAGAAAGATAAAGAATCTGAATACAATTGATGAATTTTGTAGGGAAATCAAACTTAGACAATATAGTAAATACAAAATTTGCCAATGCAAAAGAAAATTCTTGGCCATTATGGAAATTTAAACATTGCAAAGATTCTAATGTTAAAATATTGTCACTAACTTGTCTGTTAGAAAGAAAGCCAGATTATAAAGGTGATAATATGTTAGGAAGAATGGATTTAAGTCTATTGCCTAGTAGGGAGGCGTAAATGTTTATGCCAACATTTCTGGGAGCCATTAGTCTGTAATTTAAGGGACATCTGTATTAGGTTTAAGTATCACAATAGTTTTAGACTGATTTAAATAGAGGACTTCAATTTTATTTCTACTAATGTCATTATAAAGTTTTACCAAAATATTTGAAACAATAGGCTGAAAGCATTTAAAAAATCTGGCTGCGTACCCATCTGGACCAGGAGATTTGCCATTTCTTAGCTGCTTTATGCAGACATTAATTTCAGATGAAGTAAAGGGTTTAGATAGGTATCCTCTATGAAATGAGATTATAGCAGAAAAATGGATTTGTTCTAGATAATATGCTAAATCTGATTCTGAGTCAAGACTGACTTGAATTATTGTAGATTTGTGAGTATAATTCAATAAATATTCAGCGTATTTCTTCATTAAAAGTAACAATTGTATTATTAATTTTAAGATTGGAAATTAATTGAGAACTGTTTTGCAATTTACGATTTTGGCTAAAAGTTTTGAGGGGCATTGTGCCCACTAAGAATGTAATGTTAACATCTTAGATTCATAATGGGATAATTGTTCTTGGTATAATAAATATATTTTTTATGTTCTTTAGTTGTAATTCTAGTTCTTGATCATAACTGTTAGCTAGTTTATTTTCAAGCATAATAATTTTGTTGAGATCACTCTCTTTATGTTTGTATATTTTATTATAAAAGCTAGCTTTAGCAATTAGACTACCTCTGATATGAGATTTTAAAGCAGCGAATTGAATATCAGTTTTCATAGTTATGTCTAAATTAAATGCGCAAGTCCATGTTTTAAATGGTGACGTCACTCAGTAATAAACTTTTTAAATGGACTTTGGCGCCAACTTGTTTGTATTTCTGATGAAGCTACTGTTGGAACAGTAGCGAAAACGCTTTTTTGTCGTTTTAAATAAAAAATTGCGTTAAAGCTCTATTTGTGTGCTCCTTTGGACCTGGTGCTCTGACGGCAGTGGTATCGTTAGTTTCTCTATTTGTTCTGGTTCCAGTTTGTCTTGTCCCTATGGCCTCAGGGGATCCAGGCAGCCCGAGGAGTCCTAATCTTTCGGGTTCGTTAACCCGGTTTGATGCGTTGGACGATTTTGATGTGCCGTCAATTTTCAAAGCTATCTCTCAACAATTAGTTACACTTAACAGACGCTTAGATTGTCTTGTTTAAAGAATTTCGAACCAGGGTACACAAACCCGGTCGGAAGGTGGCTATTTACAGCAAAGCTCATTTCAACAGCTCTCTGGGTCTCGTAGCTCTTTGATTCCAGCGGCACAACCTCCTCCTCCAGTTTCTCTTGGTGGTACTCCGTTACTGCCTTCTTTTACTGAACAACATGGCAGCACAAATAACCAGCAATCTGGTAACGTGGGGCAAGTTCCTGCAACAACTTCAGCAGGTTTAGCGGATTCTAACTCACCGCTTATTGGGATTCCTGTATTAAGTGACTGGATTAATGGAACTGAAGGGCTTGTTTTCACACAACAGCAAGCACAGGGATTACCGGCAGTGAGTATGAACTTGTCCACTACTAACAATAATAACATTACCAGTAATTTAAAAGCCTTGGATTACAAACTAGTCAAACTAAAAAAACTTCAGCTAGAGGTGTCTTATTTCAAGCAATGTTTAATTGATCATGTTATACCCAAAGGCCTACATAGTTCTTTTGTGCCTACAGGATTATTTATTGACGGGACATTCCTCGCTGAATTGAGGACTCTTTTTGACAACCAAGGCTTTCAATTATTAGAGTTATTGATTAAACATTATTCTCTATGTATTTCAACTATTACAAAAGAAATAAATGACTTGGACAGTTTAATCAAACTAGACTTGGACTTTATTAGGTATAAATACGACTATGCTAGAATATTTAACAGCATTGATGCTCTTCTGGTCAAATTGAAGAACACTAAAGCTAAAAAGTTAAACAGGGATAGATTGGCATACCAACAAAGTAAAGCTTATCCTAAGTTGGTGACCACAAATTTCAAAGGTGACAATGGAAGGTTTCCAGAGATGGCTACAGATGACCAAGAAGGGCCAAGTCAACAAACAGAAGGGAATTTAGACTCTATTTCTGAAGAAGAACACCTAGAACAAGAACAAGGACCTAGAAGAAGTAATAGACTAAAAGCTAACTATTATAATTCTTCATTGTCTAATAAAAATGGTGGCTTGAATTATGGAAATAACAATAACAATCATTTTTTAGGACGGCACAACAACAGCCGGCAACCCAACCGGAGCACCAAGAACTGGAATCAGCGGTAGACGCCGATGTCACTATTTACAGTGATGGTGTGCCAGTAACAAATGGGTTAAAGATCCATTTTAACACAAAAGGTGACTTTAAGATCTACAATTTTGCTAGTATTACACTAGAACAGAAGCTTATTGACCTCTTAGCACTTGGTAACACATTTGTCCCCAGCCACTCATTTGATCTTACTAGAACGATCATAGATTTAAAAAGTTTTGTAAGGAAATTAAATTTCAATATTTTATTTCCTAATTCTGAAAAAGAACATAACAATATGTTAAAGTTATCTAGTGTCTTCAACCCTGTATTACACCCTGATTTGATTTTATTTGAAAAAGCATGTGAAGTAGACCTTAGAAATTTGTATAAGAACTTGAAAACTCAAAACAGGGGTAAAAAACATAATACAACAAAGGACCAGATGGAATTATTAGACGAACTATGTAATTCACCAGTCAGAATTCTTAAACCAGACAAAGGGGGTGGACTAGTTATTTTTGAAAACAGTGATTATAGTGACAAGATGAAAGTTGTCAAACAATCCAGCATATTCTTTATCTTCTAAGAATGAAATGAATATGAAGTACTCTAGAAATAGAGGATACTTCAGAGATTTATTTTTAGCTGGCAACATAGACCTGGAAACCTACCATTATATAGACATCACATTCCTCAAGGTCCCAATTATTTTTGGGATTCCAAAAATACATAAAGACCTGGAGAATCCCCCAATGAGGGCCTTGGTGGACGGTAGGTCGTCCATGACCCACCCCTGTGCACGTCTGGTGGACAAGATTCTGAGTAAATATCTTAAGGCCATACCCCATATTTGCAAAGATTCTTGGTCTTTCCTTTTAGACATAAATAACATTCCCTTCGATGAGGCTTATAATTTTCTTACCATTGATGTGGTTGATCTATACACCTCGATCCCACACAATGAGGCCATCGAATGGGTTAGTACCATGTTAAATGATTTGGGGGCACTACAGGTGGAAATTGACACCGTGGCTGAACTGTTGGACATCATTCTTTCCTCTAACTTCTTCCTTTTTGAGCAACAGTATTACTTGCAAACACAGGGCATTGCAATGGGGTCTCCCTGCGGCTCTAGTGTGGCAAACATATTTGTTGCCTTTTGGGAAAAACAATTTTTGATGCACAACATAGTGTTTCAACATCAAATTTCTTATTACACCAGGTATCTAGATGACATTTTCATCTTATTTAAAGGCAACAATGCTGAAGCTGATACATTGGTCAACTATCTGAACAATACTACTGACTTTTTTAAATTCACTTATCACTTTTCAACTTCAGAAATTGATTATTTGGACGTTAGGCTCGAGAAGGATTTGCATAAGGGCGGTTTTCTTTCTACTATCTTTAGAAAGCCGACCTTTTATAATTCATTCCTTCATTTCTCGAGCCAACACCCTTTTAAACAAAAAAGGTCCGTAGTAAAGGGCCAACTTATTAGAGCCTCAAAAATGTGCAATACGGAAGAAAGTTTTGATAAAGAATGTAACACACTTAGTAGTATGTTTTCTAGTAGAGATTACCCTGAAGACCTAATTTTTGAACTCATTGGTGAAGTCAAACATAAAAGACAATCAGGTTTATATGCACCGTTATTAACAATTAGTCATTCTAATTCTGAGGTCTGTTTAACTACATGTCCAACTGAGTTAACTCTAACTCATACTAATCCAACAACACAGGACAACATTAATAATGGGTCTTCAGAACAAGTATATCTCAATTATGGAAGTAGTTTTATAACCACATTCAATTTGGACTCATCTACTATAAGATCTATAATTCATAAAAACTGGTATTTTATTACCAGTAATCCACAACTTCATGGTAAATTTGACTTTTTACCACCTATTGTATACAGGCGAGGTAACAATCTTAAAAGCATATTAGAAAGAAATAAAAAGTTGGACTTCTTCTCAAAACAGAAAGGCACGTTCTTATGTGGCCATTGTAACTGGTGTAAATTATTAAAAATAGGTTCAACATTTCAAATTAGAGGAAAAAAGTATGACATCTACCATAAAATAGACTATAATACTAGATCGGTAGTCTATTTGGCTTTGTGTGACTGCTGTCCGGCTTATTATGTCGGTAAAACAGATCAAAGGTTTAAGGATAGAATATACCAACATTCTTATGCAATAAGGAAAAAGAAGGAAGACAATGCCTTAGCAAAACATATTATGAATCAGAGAGGCCATAGCTTCCATTTTGTAGCTATTGATCACATTCCATACAACATCCGGGGAGGGCCCCAAGTTTTATTCCTTGAAATCAAGGAATTAGAATGGCAAATTAAATTAGACGCCTTTAGTAGCCCGAGCCTCAATGAACACTATAATATCTCTTGCATCCTTAAACTCAAAAGTTACATGAGATAACTAACACCTTTTGCTATCCTTAAACTTAAGTGTCACACGAGACAACTAATAAACCCCCCTTTTTTCATTCATTCATTTCAACTTTAGTATTACATTCAATATAATAGTAAGATATGGTTTTTGGATACACATAAGACAAGTGGGGTTACTAACAACAGATAATACCTGGTTTTACAATAATTTTTAGGACCTGTGTAGTTTTTTACCCCAAACTACCATACATATGCCTTCCACTTTTACACTTAAACATCTTTTTGGTTACACTCATTGAGGTCCTATTCTTGTTTCTTTTTCTACTTTGGTAATATATTTCTTGAAGTCACGTATTTAGTTTCAGTTTGACTATAGTATATAGTAGTCTCTCAAATAGAAACTAAATTGATGGCTTAAGTATAGTCTCCTCTTAGAGACTACCTCCTTGGATGGATCATTTTCCTGTATATTGATTTATATATTTAGCCATTATATCTAACAGCATAGTCGGCACTATTCTTATTTACCTAATATAGCCCCCTTCCCTGTTGGTAGGGAATTACAGGTTGGGAATCTATTTAGCCTAGTTTTACAGTATCTTTAGGGGAGGCATCACTGTCCTCTAGTACAAGAATTAATGTTTTTTCACTTCCCTAATACTGAAGCCTGGATAGGGCTAATTTAGGCGGCAAAAAGTTCAGGATTACTAAAGTGCCGTTCGTACTTTCGGATAGGGGAAGTATTTAGACAACACTTGTCACGTTAACTGGTTATATGCTGCAATTCTAGTTTTTAGTTGTTTGGTCTTGTGCTCTTGTGTTTCACTTTTCACTTTTGTATTTTACATATTTGAATTTTAAAATTATGTCTAAATTAAATGCGCAAGTCCATGTTTTAAATGGTGACGTCACTCAGTAATAAACTTTTTAAACGGACTTTGGCGCCAACTTGTTTGTATTTCTGATGAAGCTACTGTTGGAACAGTAGCGAAAACGCTTTTTGTCGTTTTAAATAAAAAATTGCGTTAAAGCTCTATTTGTGTGCTCCTTTGGACCTGGTGCTCTGACGGCAGTGGTATCGTTAGTTTCTCTATTTGTTCCGGTTCCAGTTTTCATAGTTTCATAGAAAGTTACTAAGCTAATGGCCCTACAGCCCTTACAATCCTAGTCATATTTCTCCAGTGTTGTCCCAGTTATTGGTGGTTAGGTGAATGAAGTTCACAGAGGTAAGGGTCTTTGGTAATTAATAATAACTTCCTCTGTCCAGGAGGGACATGAGCGACATTCCACAAGTGAATCTGTGGTCACCCATTCGTTGATCTAGGTTGCGTTTGAAGAGAGCCAGGGAGGGGCTCTGTTTTACATGAATTGGAAGCTTGTTCCAGAGAAATGGCAGTCTCTGGGAGATATATCCATCTATCTTTGATATCAGAATTGTCTATCTGTGTTTAGAACTTTTTGAAGGTGGTAAGCTAATTCCCTTTTTAATGTCATATTTTTGTAATAACCAAGGGGTAGGTATCCATGAAATGACTGAATTTTTAGTTACTTTAGGTATATTCCATATTAAAGAAAGAATAATTTTAGAATGATCTGATAAGTATCTCAGTTCAGTAATAAAATTTGACAGACTGTACATTAATTTGTCAGAGATTAAAAAAAGTTGATACAAGACCAAGATTTATGGCACCTGGAATAAAAGGTGAAGTTTTGAATAGAATGATATGGTTGTTTAAAATACCTATAAAACATGCAAGGGTCTGATAACTGTAGGTCAAAGGCTAAATCCATGATAACTGCTGATGAAGAAGAGTATTTGGAAGCAACTTTGCTTGTGTGGTCAAGGACTGCATTCCAATCAACAGCAATCTTGAAATAATATTTGTTTTTGAAACTAGTAAGTATGAAATGCAATTCGGCTATAAATTCAACTTGTTCATAACATGCAGTGTAAAGATTAAAGAGTAGTACAGATTGATTGAGATCAGGGTATTCAGTCACAATATAACACCATCTACCTTGTGGGTCAGGTGTCTACTTAATCAGATGTTGGAATTTAGTTTTAATTATAATAGCAACACCTGCTTTTTTATTAGAATTACTAGAAGCAACAATGTTTTTTCAACCATTTTTTAGTTTTGGATGTTTCCCATTGATCTTGTTACATATGAGTTTCTTGTAAAAAAAAAAAAAAAAAAAAAACTATGGAGGATTTAGCTTTATATAAGAGATAGAAAAATAATTTCCTTTTTTAGGAGATTGCAAGCCTTTTGCATTCCATGATTCAATATGCCACAGGTCGTTCATGAAAAAACAAAAGAAATCATGGAAAGTAAGAGTGACAAGCAATGTAAGAGATGAAAGGCTTGTATATAAAAAGGTTAAGGAGCGTATGTGGTTATTATCAGTATATGGAGTTGAAAAGTATTCGAAAAGTAAATCATGTGAAGGGAAGTAAGAATTAATATGTTTGCATAAAGCATATAAATTCAGGAGTTTGACTAATAATAGTGAATGTAATGTGGGCAGGATAAATAATTGTACATAAGGATGATCAAGTTTTGTTTGAGCTGGTCGACTATAAAGCAGAAGATTTACTTACGATAGTGAAAACAGTACAAAAACAAAAGCAATACCTCTCCATTCCAACCCATTAGGCCTAACCGCAAACTACTATGAGAAGAGATTTCTGGAATTTTTTGGAAGCATATCTAAAATAAAAAAATAACTTGTATAGTTTTAAGCTCCTACTGTATTATAATATGTTAGAATTAGAATGATAAAACTATTGAGATAAAACATTAACATTTGATTAACCTGAGCCAAAAGCAACTGTAACTACACTTGAAAACAAGAAAGCTATTGCTTAAAACTACTTAATTACTCTAAATGACAGCTCCAAAATTAGTCAGTGTGATGGATGGATAAAGGTAATTAAATAGCACTGTTCTAACAAAATTTGTTTGTTTTAACAGAGATTATGGATGAAAACGTCTAAAAAGGTTAATGTAAGAAAAAAGATACTGGCATAGTGAATGGAGTGTTAAACTGAACATAATATTTTGTTTTAGATAAGTGTCCAAGAATATAGGTCTGTATGATCAACATACACTAAGAAACTGAAATATAAAATGTTCCATTTGTTGAAAAACGGCTTTGACTGAATGTATGCTCAAAAATATGGCAACACAAGGAGATTTTCTGTTTTTCTTCTCATAATCAGGGGAGCTTCATAGCAGAGTGTCATATATCACATTCGAGACTCCCTCCAAGATCAACTCAGGATCCAACAAAAATCAAAGTAAGTATGTTATGTTGGCAATAATACATTGAGAAGTTTGTGAAAAATAGATGCGACTTTCAGTGGATCACTGATGGAATATCTGGTGCCTGCATGAGAAAAGCATAATCTCTCCAGATAAGCCATTTGGAATTTGACGCCTCTTTTATTAGGTAGTTGCAGCAGGGAGACAGCTTTAAATCTGACATTTTAATTTGCAAGGGAAGATCCACTGCAATTTTAATTTTGTGACTTTTCCATGTGAAATCCTGTTTGGCTTTGGCCACTGATAATGGTCTCTGAATGTGTTGAAAGCTGAGCAATTTGACATATATTTGTCTGGGGTAAATCTCCATTTGATACTTGTGTAACGCCTGGTGAGCACTCTCTTAATTATAATAGAGGAAATCAGTTGTTGGTCATTAAGTAGATTATTATACATTTCCTGAGTTGTTTTAATTAAATCTTGATGTTCAGCTTTTTCAGGTACTCCTCTTATTAATATTTTATTTCTTCTAGATCTTGACTCCAGATCTATGATTTTTTTCATTTAGTTTAGCAATTTCATGTGTATTAGAGTTGTTGGTGGCTTTAGTATTTCAGTTTTGTCTTCTCAAATACCTAATCTATTTTCTGAAGCATCAAGGTTTTTAGAAATGTCAGCTAAAATGGGTGAAATAGTACTTAGTTGAGCAGACAAATTGGAAACAGCTGATTAAATAGACTGTAGTGCTATTTTAATTCATCAATAGCAAATGACTGTTCCATTTTTGATTTAGCTGAAATTTCTTTCTTTTCTTTATTAGTTGGCTTGTATCTTTTGCTGGTGAGCTCTTTCTCAGGTGAAATAGCAGGGAAAACTTAGTTTTCACCGTTTGAGATTCTGTCATGGCAATCACTGTTGTAGATAGATATTTTAAGTGAACAGTAAGGGTAATTTGAAAGCTTGTCTTTGTAGCCATGTCTGTTTATTTTCCCTTTTTGACCATGACTACATGGTCCAAACAGCACATGACTACCAAGGACCAAAAGGTAAGTGTTTTATTTAACTAATGACTTGTGGCTCAAATTAACATTATAATGTTTATTTTAATCACTGAAGATTGCGAGCTTGGTGCAGGATTACTTAGGATTAAAAAATGTTAATAATGGTGCTGCAATTACAGATCATTTACCTCATGGCAGCCATCTCAATCCCCCAACTTCTTGGCTTTTTGGTTGGTTTCTCGTTGACAGCTTAAACGTGACAAGATTATGATACCTGGGCTGGCTGCTGAAAAAGTGGACCAGATCCCTTTTTAATAGAAAAGGATCTGTGAAGAAGGAAGTTCAAGAAAATTTAACCATTTAGTTGCTTTAGAGCTGCAGCCTGCATTTATATTTATTTTTTCATATACTGTTAACATAATAAAGTTGTTGTGTCTTTCGGCTTTTTCCTGGTTAGGGGTCGCCACAGCGGAACTCTGGTCCGCTAATGATTGGCAGTACATTTTTACGTGCCGAGTTGTCAGCCCTGGCGCACAACCTTCAACGCCCATTCATGCATGTCTCCACACAGAAGATGCTCTAACTGAGAATCGAACAGGACAACGTCTTACTGTGAGGCCACAATGCTTGATGCATCACCACCACGGCAGCACTGTTAACATAATGAAGTAATGCAGGTAAAGTGTTATACACTAGGTGGCCTTTCTTAAAAATAGTTATCCACTCTGCCTATACATTAGCAGGTTCTGCCTGGATCTTTTGTAAATGAAATACTGTATTGTGAGGAAGAACACATATTTTCATACCTATATGTTTATTAATATTTCAGTTATTACTTTTGGTTTCATGGTATCTGCTTTACTAGAGCTTATGCCTTGCTGAATTATACAATTACATCTACCCATCAGACTTTACCAGGTATAGGGAATGCTTTGGGGGTCTATATCAACATATCAAATGCTGAAAATGGTGAATGCCATTCAATCGAACTGAAATGTTCGAAATCTCAAAACAGCAAACTGATGAAACATCGATTTATTTCCCAGGGAAAGAAATCAGTGTTACATGCAAAAATAAAAAAAAATTCAATACTTTAAACACTGACAGAAGTGAGGGGGTTTCGCCCCTCACACACCCCTACTTAAATACACCAATGCCGAGACCGCACCACAGTGGAGGAAATAGCAAACTCCAATGACAGCCCACCGATTTCTTTCCCTGGGAAAGAAATTGATGTTCTGTCAGTTCGCTCTTCTAAGATTTTGAACATTTCAGTTCGATTAAATTAAATTCAGCGTTTTCAACGTTTGATATGCTTATAGGAACCCATGCTTTGGAGTAAACACATAAATGAACATTTCAATTAAATGAAATACTCCATTTATTTTCTTTTCTGTTATATTTTAGTGTTGCACTGGTACTGTGAATGGGATCCTATCAAAGCCCTATGAGGTCTAATGGAGTTGTGCAGGCAGTTACTTGTGAATATTTCAGCATATTTATGTTGTACTACTTAAAAGATGGTGTCCAAAACGTACATATTTTCTATTATCCAACTGTCGCTTCAGATTTAACTTAGTACTAGTCAGCCGTAAGAGTGTTGTCATATCCAAGCAGAATATCCAACTTGCACAATTCAAAACAGGCTATGTATTTTCATCAGTAATTGTATTTATTTGTCTAAAGCATGCCCAGACTTCAGCCAGAACATAGCTTAGCCACCCATTATCCTAACCAACTGGGATAAGGGAGTATACTTTCACTTCTTTTTTTATCAACATTATTTCTTTAAACCTCTCATGTAGCCACCATGTCCAGCCAAATAAAGCATAACCAACATGAATGGTATAAATCTTGAACATCTCACACCTTACACATTCTGCAAAATGATATAAATCGTGAACATTTCACAACTTACGCATTCTGCAAACAGCCATATGTTAATAACAATCTTCATATTCACATCCAGTTTATATTTACACACCATATCAGGCTGTATTATATCCCTGCTTCAGCAAAGACATCATCTTGTACACTTATCAGGCCAACCAAAATAGGACAAGTGTTTTTACTTTCACAGGATCATAGGATCACAGGACAGTACTAGGCTAATGGCCCTAGCCAAGTTCTACCCTTATTTCCATGATCAGCATCTATTGCCCCTCTCCAAGAGGGACACAGGTGGAACCCCCGGGGTGAATTTGCAGTTACCCATCCAATCATCCAGATTGCATCTGGAAAGGGCTAATGAGATGCTCTGTTTGACATGAAGTGGGAGTCTGCTCCAAGGTATGGTAACCTCTGGGAGAAAAATCTGTCCCTCCAGCAGGTTCTATTAAAGTCACATACACATACCAGGTTAAGGTCTTTACAGCAAGTAACCTGTGTACCATTTGACTTGTGGATATGCAGCATTTCCAATAAAGCAGTTGTCAGAGACTGCCTTATATGCAAGACAGAGATCGCCTCTGAGTAGTATGTATGAAACAGAATAAAGTGACAGTGATTTCAGATGATCCATATAGGACAGATGCTGAAGACCTTGAATTTGCCTTGTAAGGAAACTTTGTAGTCTCTCCAATAACTGCAGGTGCTTGTAAAGGTACATAACAAAAAGGGCATTGTACTCAATTATTGGCCTGATGAGGGAAGAGTACAGGGAGGTTATAACTTCTTTTTTTTCTGGAGGCAATGTCCTTACTTATGAGACGAGCAATGCAGAATGCCCTTCTTACCACTGTGGAGACATGGTGATCAAAGGTAAGGTTTCTGTCAACCTGTGTGCCCAGATCTTTCACCACTGAGTACGTACTTATGTGGTAGTCAGTAGGAATATTGTTCTTACCGAAAGGGATGATGATATATTTTTTGCATTAAGATTAAGGACATGATTTTGGCACCAATCATTTGTTTGTGTAAGACCCTCTTGTAGGATGTTGACATAATTTGGAGATTCTATGACCACTCTCAGTTTGCAGTCATCAGCAAACATTGTCAGCCATCGGCCTTTAGTTTTTGCTTGTACATCGGAGAAATAGATTCCAAACAGTAGAGGTCACAGGACTGATCCCTGTGGAACACCACTGGTTACAGGTCTGCTGTTGGAGGTGGATTTCCTTATTTTGACTAAATGTGTTCTATCAGTGAACCAGTTAGTGACCTATCTAACAATATAAGGGTTTATACCTAGCTGAGTGAATTTGATAATGATGCCTGAGTGGGGGATAGTGTTAAAAGCCTTGGCTAAGTCTAGGTAGGCAGTATACAATTATTTCTTCTCGTCCAGGGACTTGGTGACTGTCTCGAAGAAGTCCACCGGGTTTAACAGGCATAATCTCCCTTTGACAAATCCAAAATGAGTACGGCCAAGTGTTTGGAGACTACCTCTTTGTTGACAAGGGCCATGACGATTCACTCCATGGCCTTGCAGATAAGGCTAGTCAGGCTAATAGGTGTATAGTTCCAGGGGTCAGTGCAAGCACCACCTTTGTGCAAGGGAATATCTGTGGCCATTTTCTATTCAGCTGGGATGAAGCCGGTGCTTAGACTATGATTGAAAAGAGTACCCAACGGTGTTGCTAATTCTTGTTGAGACCATGTAGGACGCAGACTGGGATGTTATCAGGTCCCACAGATGCTGTGTTTTTGGCCTTAGAGAGGGCATTTATAACCTGTTCTTTAGAGATATAAGGTAGGGGATAGGTGGTAGGGATGTCATGGGGTACGTATGGCGGGGGACAGGGGAGTGAACCTGATGGCCAACAGGTTAGCTATGTCCACAGGCTCAGTATATGTGGTATCATTAACTACCAGTTCGGCACAAATCTGTGCCTTTCCTTTTAGGTTATGGATGTAACTAAAGGACACCTTATGGTTGACCTTAGTTGAGGAAGCTGATTTAGATTTGTAGTTTGCTTTGGAGGACTTCACAAGAAGTCTTATTTGCTTGTTTAAGTTGAGGAGGGAGTGTTTCCAGTTTAGGGCTCGCTCCTTCTTACTCTTAGACAGCAATTTCCTATTATTATTGTAAAGCCTGTTAATAGCAATTGTCCACCAGGCAGGTTTGCTATTCTTGAGGAGCTTGTTTTGGTCCTATCAGGTATGACCGAGTCACTGCAGCTATACAGGTGTTTGCATAAGGCAACTGTGTAGAACTCGGAATATTTGCCAGTTCCATCCGAGGGGGAGTTGCAGTCAAGTTATTTATACCATCCTGTAAGTGGTTATAATCTGCTTTGGAGAAGTTTTTTTAGTTTAGTTGCTGCTGGGGTTTGATAGTTACTTTGAATGAGGCTGACATGTGGTCAGATCTCATCAGGAAAGACCTCACAATTAGGGTGCTACAGTGGTCCCCCATATTGGCAAGCACCAGATCCAGAATGTTGGCACCCCTTGTGGAGGTGTCAATCAGCTGATCCAGGGCATTTGAGTTAACAAAGCTGAGGAACCTTTGGGCAAGTCAGTTTAAGCATGAATAATTTATCCAGTCAATGGATGGGTAGTTAAAGTCACCCAAAACCATAGTGTTCAGATGTATCTTGATAAACTCAAGTAGATTCAAATAGGCAGAGTGGGTGTCCTGATTCATGGGGGGAGGGGGGTCCTGTAGTTGGCAATGACTTGAATAGGTGTCCTACCAACAGTTAATTACACTTGAAGTATCTCCAGGGAATCATACTGTTAGGCCAATCTGGAGGTGTATTTACCTTTAATAAATATTGATACACCACCTCCTTTAATTTTTACGACTTTAGTTTGTGGTCTGAACATGTGAAAGGAGGTGTAACCCGGTATGGCTGAGGTGCTCTCCACAGCCTTGAATCAGGTCTCCATGACTGCACAAATGTCTGTGTCTTACTGTTTCCAGTGAATGCAGTTTCATATTAAACTCCTAGCGCTTAGCAGCATAATCTTGAGGTTTTTAGATGGAGTTTTTACATCGCAAATTTTGTCCTTGAGATGCTGCCTAAAAAAAGTACTATGGGAGTGGCAAGAGCCTTAGCCAGTAGCCGAAATTCCAGGGGTGACAGATGAAGAATATCTCTGGCAAAGCATTGAGGTCTGTCGATCATGTTATCCCAGACTGACAGATACTGGATCCCCTTAGACACCAGAAACTAAGCCAATTATTGAAGTCAATAATTTTCTGTTAGTAGTGAGGCATTATCCTAGATGAAGGTAAAATGCTGCTTAAGGCTAGGGACATACCTAACTGAGAGACAATATGAGAGCTCAGTAATGTCTCTCTTCATATAGTCCAGACATCTCAAGTTGTTCTCACCAACAAGGACTATGATGAAATCATAACAGTACTTGAGTACATGTGTGATATGGTGGATCCTTGCTACTGACAGACAACTGACCGTGAACTTTTCCTTATACAGCCTGGTGAGAGGGACACCTGTGCATCTCACAATGGAATCACTTATGACTAATATGTTTGGTTTTGTGTTTTGCCTTAAAGGCTTGACAGGTGAGACACTGGTGCATGAGTTATTACGTGTATTGTGCTCTGCAGAGGAAGTATTATGTGTAGCATGCTTGTGTTTGTGTTTGGGAGGTCTCTGGTGTTTAGGTTTGTTTCTGGTGAGGACCTCCGCATATGTAGGTGTGTGTGATGGGTGTTTGGATAGAGTAGGAGGTGAGGTGTGCATGCTGACAACCTTCTCATTGTCATATATACTGACTGGTGCATGAGAGCAAGGATTCAAGGTTCTTAATATAGCTGCATCTCTCACATGTCATGTTGAGCTTGTGTGGACTAGGAGTAGAGGATTGTAGGTGAACATGAAGCAATTGGTACACTGCTTCAGGATGCCTATGTTGACCAAGCTGGCTGGAGAAACTGCGCAAAATTGTCTTCCCATAGTGTTAGGTAAATTTATACGGTCAGGAAAAGAGGTCACACTTAGGAATGGCTGGTGGGTGAGAGGTGTATTGGTACCTCTGAGGCTAGGCTTAATGTTCCACCTAACAGTAGAGCAGGGCTGCGAAAAACATCTGGTGTACCACAAGCAAAGTGCTAAGGGAAAATTTAACAAGCAAAATGTTTGCGTCTATAACGACCAACAATATCCACTGCTTCGTGGCAGTGCATGATAGTGCACTACATGCAAACAAGCGCAAATACAGGACTTAAATAAAACAAGAAATAACCCCTTTTAACTCAAACTAGCTAATAAGGATCCTGTTTCTGAGCTCTAGTCCAGTCACCCTCGATTAGATGGGACCCAGACAGCACTCTCCTCCCACAAGGATGCAGAAGGGCCTTTACCAACAAAGATGGCTTGAATTTGATGCTCAGAAGTTACATAACCGTGCCAGGACCAGCAAACTTGGAACTGGGTTCAAGGTTAACCTTTCACTACTGTTATTCCAAATTGCAAAACATTCAGAATGACCTCTTGTCCAGTCAATTAAAGTATATTCAGAAACAAATTATATAAATCTTAATTCAGAGAGAAAGAAGATAATCGTCAGACACCCTTCACAAAGAATGCCAGCAACAACCTGTTCACTAGGGCACAGGACATCAAAGGTAGATGGAAGGAGCACTCCCATCAACTTTTAAATGTAGAAAATCCCACAGAAGCTGCACTGCCTCAGGCAGAGCCTATGATGAAAGAGGAAAAAGAACCCATGCTAGAAGAAATAAGAACAGCACTAAGGAAAATTAACTCAGAAAAAAGCAGCAGGCTCAGATGAGGTCATGGCAGATATGATCAACATGTTGGGTGAGTTAACAGAGAAATGGCTCCATACAGTACTCATAGGCAGCATGTAGAGAAAGATGTATCCCAGATTACTGGAAAATAAACATTCTAATGCCAGTGTACAAGACATTCACAACTATGGGAAGGCAGAGGTATCAAACTCCTGTCACACTGCATAAATGTGCTGGACAGGGTGATCAACAAACAAATACACATGGTAGAAGAAAGTAAGATGTGAGATGAAGAGTTCACATTCAGATCAGGATGCAGTTCGACCAACCAGATGTTTGCACCGACACATACAATTGAAAAGAAGCTAAAGATGAGGAAAGAGTCCAACTAGGCATTCCTAGACTTGGAGGGAATAATATGACAAGGTCCCAAGAAAGCTGACTTGGGCAGTACTATGATGGTTCAAAGTCTCATAAGCATTGATAGAATTAGAGCAGGCTATGTACAAGGCTCCAATGACACAAATACAAATCATGTTCAGTCTCAGAGTGGGGTTCCCAGTGGGAATAGATATCCATCAGGATTCAGCTCTGAGCCCACTGCTGTACATACTTGTGATGGGTGACATTAGTAAACAGGCTGAGGAGGACAGTTCAGCAAAGTTGCTGTATTCAGATGATGTGGCATTACAGACAGACTCTGAAAAGGATAGGGGAATGGAATGCAAAACTAAAGGCACATAGGATGAAATGGAGTAGAGATAAGAAAGTTGCAAAGGCAGCAAACTTAGAAAATTAGAAGATGAAAATTCAGATAGAAGGGAAATAATGGAACAGGCTAACAACTTCAAATATTTGGAGGGTGGCTAAGAAGAAGGAATGTCCAAACAAGAAGGTCAATGATAGAATCAAAGGAACTAAGGAAATTATTTTTTGAGCTGAGATATAGGATCTGAATTGCCTAGACATAGTAAGGCCTTGTTAAGTTTAATTCTGGTGGCTGCCAAACAAGCCGTACTAGGAAATGGAAATAAAAGTCTAAACCAACCATACTTGAAGTAATGAATATTGTAACAGAGATAAAATAAAAATAAATTAGGTCTTTAGAAAAGAGTAGGAGTAAATTATATAGAAAAAAGTGGAAATTGTGGGAATTATACATGCAGATAAATGTTTTGGAGGAGGAATGAAGTTTAAGAGAAGGCAGAAATTGAACAATTTATGTAATGCTGGACAGACTATATTGTATAGAGGAATATATGTGATGCATAATGTTTGTAAATGTGAACTTATTAACATGCTTTGATTACTTTTATATAACTGTAAGTTTTTCTGTCACAAGTGATATTTCAATAAAGGTATTTTTTTATTAAAAAAGCTAGAATCAGATGGACTAAGACAAAAGAATGCCAAAGAAGCTGAAAAGTAAGGTGTGACCAGTACTACTACTATATGGTGCATAAACATGGACAGTGAAAGTTAAGCAGTTGAGGAATCTAGAGGTGATCTAGAAGAATTTCCTGAGATCGGTGGCAGGATGCAGACTCTACGATGGATGAAGAAATAAAGATATAAGAACAGAAGACCAACTAGTTTGAATAGCAGATAAGGTCAAAGAGAACAGACTATGATGGTTTGGGAATGTGCAGAAAAGCAGAAGATAATCTGGTGATGAAGATTTGTGACAGAGAGAAAGAAGGCAAGAAGAAAAGAGGGTGTCCGACAAAGAGATGATGAATTTCGTGAAAGAAGATCTGCGACAGTCAGGCATGACTATTGAAGAAAATAGGAGTGCAAGCTACTGAATCGAGAATGATGTCAACAGTTTACCCAAAATCCCAACTCCATGTAGAAAATGGGAAAAAGAGGATTCATTATGATCATTAGGCAGTATGGGAACAATTTCCATGGAATGTTTTAAGTAATATTTAAGTGCAGCATAATGTTGTACTTGATTCCACCGAACTATTAGCATCAATACAGGCAGTTTTGATCACAGGAAGTTTGCAGTGACAAAGAGATATCTGCTGCCTAAGAATTACATAGATTACTACTTCGGATATAATGATAACTCAGTAAAGATATATTCTGGACATGTACTGTTTTCCCTGCCCTGCAAAGAAGTCATACACTGCTAATTAACTTAGTCTGAGTATCCTGCAATATACGTGGCAAATTGTCACTGTCAAATGTCTGTAAAACTGTACATGTGGCACCTATGTATAAAAGGACATATGTCATTTACAATGAGAATATTTAGTAAAACACTCAAGGAATTTTGTTTGGGAACCCAGGGACTATCATTCTACCCATAGAGATACAGCTGTATTTCTTTATTTATATTTGTTTACTGGGGTATAACACTGATGTCAACTGACCCATTTCAGGCAAAGTCTGGAATAAAAAATAACAATGGTAAAATATTTTTTTATAATATTACAGAATAACTGGAATAAAAGAATAACAATGGTAAATATTTTTTTATAATATTACAGAATAATTATTAAAAATTGTAAGAAATATATGAATATAACTCACAAAACTATTAAAGTAACAGTCCTATCTCTTTACCACATTCTACCTAATAAACTCTTTCTGCACTTGCTTTTAGTCCTTTTTAATTTAATTGCATTTGTAAACTGTGTTTGGTCTAATATTGCTACATACTCAAGTGTGCTAGCTTGCACTGCATGTGAATTGTTTTTACTACTGTTTTTGCTACTTTTCTGTAAAAAAAAACTGTAAGCCTGTTTCCTACCTTTCCTGTAACTAGTGTTCCAGATACAGATTTGCTATATCCAGGACTGTATGTAAGCTTCTGAGCCCCCCAAGCCTTTCTGTGTTGGAGGGAAGCTGTCTAGCTTATCAGTGGGAGTGGTAAAGCACTAGGTAACCTGTCAACCACATAAGGAGTGGTTCTGGCCCAGAAATTGTAGTTATTGGCCATTTGGGCAATCTCTTCCATCTCGCTCAACTTTCTAATTTGAAAGCCTGCATTTGCACTTGTTTCTGTCCTGTAACTTGTCTAGTGCAGCTACAGATTTTTAGTTTTAGCACTTAAATTAGCTTATTCATGCTCGGCACTTGTTCAGAACTTGTAAGCACTAAATAAGCTACTAATTACTATATCACTCAATCTTCCTCATTAACTAGAAGAAAACAGTTTTTGTACTTACTTTTCTCACTTGCTTAGAGAAAAACAGCTCTTGTACTCACTTTCCTCACTTATCTAGAGGAAAATAGTTTTTTATTCAGGCATGTCCAAGGGTCAGCTCCCAGTGTTCTCTCCTGTCTATCTGATGAATGTGGGCATCTTGAGGCAATGTAGAAATTGCCTCATGTACAGACAACCCTCTCCTCCTACTACCCAACACTACAACCTGTGAGAGATGCACTTATCTAGCCAAATTAGAGGTAAAGCTCTCTCCAACCAAGACTGAACTTGACAGTCATGAGGAGAAGGTAAACATTTGCAACACACCACACTCATCACATAGTCTCACTAAATCTACACCACCAAAATCCACACATAGTAACACAAAAACATTTGTGTAGGCTCTCAATAATAATCTGTCTAAGCAACAGAGATCTCCAAAGCAGAAACGCAAGCAACCTCCATCCCCCAACACAACCCAAATGACACATAGCCCACAGACTCAGTGTGCCACTCAACCACATCCAATAAGGCAAAACAATGTACCCAACACACTACTCATAGTTGACTCTAGTCAGGCACACTGATGTCCCACTCACCAGGCTAAACAAGGAGAAGATTACTGTCAGCTGCCTGTTGGGTGCCAGGATCCACCACATAACCCACACACTCAGGTCACTCCACAACAAGTACAAATATGACTCTGTCATTGTCCATGCTGGTGTGAATGACCTGAGACGTACCTCCCTGGACTACATGAAAAGAGACATGGAAGAGCTCTCTGATCTTGTAGCCCAGGCAGGTATGACCCTACCCCTGAGTAGCATTCTGCCATCCCCCCCGAATGATACAGCAGTACAAGGACAAAATGATTGACTTCAACAATTGGCTAAGCTTCTGATGTCATTCTAAAGGGATCCAGTATCTGTCTGTTTGGGATGACATGGTTGACAGACCACGATGCTTTGCCACAGATGGCCTGCACCTGTCACCCCTGGGATTCCGGATACTGGCTAAGGCTCTTGCTGCCCCTATAGTGCCTTTTTTAGGCAAGGTTCAAATAACAAATCCACCACCGTAACAGGAACAGGCAAGCAAAAACTGAGGGTAATGCTACTCAGTGCTAGAAGTCTAAATCTCAAAATGCACTCACTTGAGGCACTCCTTAAAATGGAGAACATCGATATCTGTGCAGCGACTGAGACCTGGTTCAAGGCTCCAGAGAGCACTAATGCACTACCAGGCTATAACTCATACCACACTGTTCGGCCATGTAACCTGGACTGAAACACCAAAGGCAGAGGTGTGTCCATATTCATTAAGGATATCCACACCTCCAGGCTAGTTTCTCAGCATAATGCATCTGAGGTTATCCAAGTGCAACTAACTATGGGCAAAACTGCAATCCAAATTGTAGCTTGCTACAAGATCCCCCACCATGCCCCAGGATTCCCACTCCTCTTTTCTTGATGTACTGGAAAATATTAGGGTTCAACCAAACATTCTAATAATGGGCGACTTCAACTACCTCACCATTAACTGGGAAAACTACTTGTGTACCAACTCCTTAGCTCAATGCTTTCTGGAATTCATAAACTCCAATGCCCTGGGTCAACTTATCCACATCCCCACCAGTGGCGACCATATCCTAGACCTAGTCATTACCAACATGAGTGATCGGTGTTCCACACCTGAAGTCAACTCCTCAGTCCGATCCAACCATAAGATAATCACCCTTGATATCCACATCCCGTCCCCACCCCCCATTAAGGAAACCACGGTAAAAAATTTCTCCAAAGCCAACTTCATGCTTCTTAAGACAGAAGTGGTAAACTTCATGACACCCATGCAGATGGACAATACAGTTACAACTGCTGAATCCTACACAAATGCACTCTGTAAGCACTTACACGAGTGCATGGATCGTGCTATCCCAAACAAAACCAAGATGCTATCCTCCCAAAAAAGGAAGCCAATCTGGTGGTCCCCTACCATAAACAAACTGTAAAAAATTCCATGAGTGGAGGAGCTCCCTGGTCAGCCTCAGTAAGAAGCTGAGATCCCTTATAAGATCCTCCAAAGCTAGCTACGAAAACAAAATCACCACTAATTCTAAGGACAACCGCAAAGCATTCTATCCTGGCAGATAGGTTCAGTGCTAATTTTACCTCCCCCTCACCCCCTAAAGGGCCCATATCTATACAGGAAGAATGCAGAGTCCCTGTAATCACAACTACACAGGTAAACGTTGCACTCTCTAAAGCCAAAAACACAGCATCCTTGGGACTGGACAACATCCCAGGCTGCGTTTTACACGAACTTCAGAACAAACTGGCTCCCCACTTAAGCACCATGTTCAATAATAGCCTCGCATCAGGCTTTGTGCCCCCTGAATGGTGCACAGCAACAGTTATCCCACTCCACAAAGGGGGAGCCACCACTGATCCTGGGAACTATCGACCTATTAGCCTGATGAGCCTGGTCTGCATGGCCATGGAATGTATCATCATGGAACTCATAAACAAAGACATTGGTAACCTCCAAACTCTGGATCCCACCCAGTTCAGGTTTGTGAAAGGCAGATCATGCCTCCTGAACCTGATCGACTTCTTTGAGGCAGTCACCAAAGCCGTAGATGAGGGTAAGGTGATTCACACAGCCTATCTTGACCTCACCAAGGCTTTCAACACCATCCCACAGTCTGGAATTATAGCTAAACTCACTAAACTAGGTATAAATCCCTACATCACAAGAAGGGTTGCCAACTGGCTCACTGACAGAACCCACACTGTAAAAGTTGCAGACTCCAAATCTGACCTCAAAGCAGTGACAAGTGGAGTGCCACAGGTTCTGTCCTAGGACCTCTCCTGTTTGGTATCTACTTTTCTGAAGTACAGGCTAACACAGAAGGCCTCTGGCTAACGAAGTTCACAGATGACTGCAAACTAGGAGCCATAGTCAAGTCCCCAAATGATGTGAACGTCCTACAGAAGGGCCTCATTGAGACAGATGCCTGGTGTCAGAGCCATGGCCTCAAGCTCAATGCCAAAACGTGCAGTGTCATCCTCTTTGGTAAAAACTCTGTACCCATGAACTACCACATAGGCAGCAATCTACTTAACACCGAATGTGTGATAAGAGAACTTGGGACCCAGGTGCACAGCAGTCTCTCCTTTGATAGTCACATCGACATAGTAGTCAGGAAGTCCTTCTATGTGGCACACCTCATCATAAAAGGGTTCTCATCCAGGAAAAAAGAGGTCATTGTTCCCCTCTACTCGACATTTATTAGACCCATTATAGAGTACAATGCCCCTTTTGGAATGTACCTTACAAGACATCTGCAGAACGCTGGAAAGGCCACAGAAGTACCTCACAAAGAGGATTACTGGCCTCAAACAAATGCCCTACACTGACCGCCTTAAAAAACTCCAGCTTTACTCCACAGCATATTGTCTACTCTGAGGTGATCTCTGCCTAACATATAAAGCTATGTCAAACCCAGAGCTGTTGGACATGCTACACCTAAAGAAATCCCAATCCCGCTGAGCTATATGCTCTAGGGACCTAAACCTTGTCATGACAATAAACAGGACATGCTGGAGGGATAGATTCCTGTCCCAGAGACTTCCCATACTCTGGAACAGGCTACCCATCTATGTCAAGCAAAGTTCTTCATTAGCACTCTTCAAGAAAAATCTTGATGAGTGGATGGGAAATACACCCAGAGGATCACTTCTGTGTCTCTGCTCGACAGTGGCACAGGAAAATAACTTTCTTGGGTGGCGTAAGCCAGGGAACCTTGTTGGCTAGGCTTACGTAGGCCTTTGGGCCGATAGCCTAGCACCTACCTACGAACGTATGAACAACTTTACTGGAAAGGCTCACCCAGACTCTGCTACAGTTTGCTGTGAGGGAAAGGTTAGTTTGCTTTTTATTTTTTGTATTTTGTATTACTTTAGTGCCTTTTTCTATTTTGTATGCTGTGGTTTGTTTTCTTTACACTGTGTTTTACTTGTATTCCGCTTTTAACTGCATATTAAAACTTGAAAAGCGACCACAGCTCTGTCTCTTGCGAGTAAGACAAAACATTTTCCCACCCAATTACTGTTGTGTTCTTAAACACCACTGTCTTTCTAGTGGCCTGCCCCTTATGTTAATTTGGCCATATATCTCATTTCCTCTCTGATTTTACTGGCTGGTGTGAGTAAGCACAAAATTATCATTTTCTGAAATCACTTCCCTTCAACTCTTTAAATGTATTGGCCATCCTACTGTATTCCACAGTACCAGAATACAAAAGTGACCCCCGCCCCCTTTCAATCTATCTTGCGGTTAAAAAAAAATACTCTCCACTAAAACGTAACTTTTTAGAGAGGTAAAACGTAAATGACCTACTTTTACATCTAACTCCTCTAGTGCACACTGCAGTGTTTAGGATAAACCATTTTTTTTCATCTTATTTATTTTATTTAACATTTGTTAACTGGGAAAGTCCAACTTGGAATGAAGCCAATTTTCAGCCAGAAGCCTGGGAAGAAATGCTCCAGATGCATGTCTTTGTAATGTGGGAGGAAACCAGAGTACCTGGAGGAAACCCACATGAACGCAGGGAGGACATGCAGACGCCACACAGAAGGCACTCCAGCCGAGAATTGAACAGGAGATCCTCTTGCTGTGAGACAACAATGCTACCGCTGCACCACTGCGCCATCCTGCCATCCATCTTACCTTTAAGCATCTATTGCAAGACCACTAGTTATTGGAGAGCCCACATTCTGCCTTTCAGTAGTCATCTTGGGTTTAGTGCTTCTGTTTTCTCCTGGTGAGAGAGGGAGTGCAGTTACATTATTTTCTGGAGACTGCTGATCACCAGAAAGCTTAATAACTACTTTATAGGTGTCAGCTTGGAATCTGTGCTTAGATTCTGATCCTCGTGAGAGTAGGAGCAGAGTGCATTGATTCCTGACTCTTTCTGGTTGGAGAGTGAGTGTCTGTGCTTAACGTATCTGAATGGTCTGGTTGCTATTTGAGGCATCTACCAGAAAAAGGCTACAAGCCTGCAGACCCTTGCATTATCTGGGAGAAGACTGTGGATCACCAAACAGGCCTTAGCCTGGTTCTCTTCTTGGGATTGCTGCTAACATTTTGCTTCTGGTGAGAGAAGAAGCAAAGGAGTATTGTATCCCAACAGAGTAAAGCTGTGCTGAGACCAGCATTAGTAGTAGCCAGGCAGTAGCCATTCATGCAACTCTCCTCTATTCATCATTCTTGACAAGCTAAGTCTTTGCTTGATTTTTTTCTAACTTCAGAATATTTGCCTAAATACTTCATCTTTAAATTTTCAGGGTCTATGTATTAGTTTCCCCTCAAATGTTTGGCAATGCCCTGAATAGACTCAGACACCTTGAGTAACATTTTTCCTGTAAAAGGAATATATAAGGAAACAGCTCCAGTACTAAGTAATATTGACCATCCCTCATCGCATGTCTAAAGGTCAGTTCCCTGTGCTTTCTCCTATTAACCTGGTGAAATTGGGCATTCTGGGGCAGTGTAGCAACTGCCTCATGTACACAGACAACCTTCTCCTCTTACCTTTCAACACTCAGACTTGTGTGAGATGCCCTTATATATCCAAATGGGAAGTCATGCACTCTCAAGCCAAGACCGGAACAGCTGGTCAAGAGGAGAAGGTCAACACCTGCACCACACCACATGCAATACATAGCCTTCCAGAACACCTACCATCACAGCTCTCACATAAAAACACAAACCAGACACCCACCTTCATGGAGGATCTCAATAGAAATCAACCCAAACAGCAGAGACATCCAAGACAGAAATGCCCTCAACCACCACAACACAGCACAAACCACAAGTCACAAAGCTCACCTACACAGTGTGCCCCTCAGACTAAGCCCCTAAAGGCAAATAGCTTGCCCAATACACTAATCATAGATGACTTGATAGTGATGCACACTGATGTCCCACTCACTAGGTTGAATAAGGAGAAGGTAACAGTCAGTTGTCTATCAGGTGCCAGAATATGACACATAACACATGCCCTCAGGTCACTCCACAAGTACAAGTATGACTCTGTCACTGTTCATGTGGGTGTGAATAACCTGAGATGCACCTCCCTGGGCTACATGAAAAGAGACATGGAGGAGTTCTCTGATTATGTTGCCCAGGCAGGTATGACCCCAGCCCTGAGCAGCATCCTACCATCGCCCAGAATGATACTGCAGTACAAGCAGAAAATTATTGACTTCAACAATTGGCTAAGTTTCTGGTGTCATTCTAAGGGGATCCAGTATCTGTTTGCTTAGAATGACATGATTTACAGACCTCGATGCTTTGCTAGAGATGGCCTACATCTGTCACTCCTGTGTTTCCGGATACTGGCTAAGGCTCTTGCCACACCCTAATAGTGCCTTTTCAGGCAATGTTCCGAAGACTGAATTACCACTGTAACAGCTACAAATAAATGCAATCTGAGGGTCATGCTGCTCAATGCTAGAAGTCTAAATCACAAGATGCACTTGCTTGAAGCACTCCTCAAAATGGAGAACATTGACAGTTGTGCTGTAACGGAGACCTGTTTTAAAGCAGTAGAAAGCACCCCTGCGCTACCAGGCTATAACTCATTCCACACCTTTCGGCCCCAGAACATGGACCAAAACTTCAAAGGTGGTGGTGTCTCCATATTCATAAAGGATATGCACAACTCCAGACTAGTAGCCCAACATAACACATCTGAGATACTTCAGGTACAACTAACACTGGGTAAGACGGTGATTCAGGTCGTAGCCTGCTATAGGTCTCCAACTATGTCCCAAAGCTCTCACTCCATGGGTGGCCTAATGGTTAAGGTGTTTGCCTTACAAACACAAGGTACAAGGGTTGAATCCCACAGGGGATAATTAGCTAGGCTTAAAATGGCTTGCAAGGGCAGTTAGCCTAGTACTAATCTATGAATCTATGAACCTATGAACCCTGGAAACTATCAGGGTCCAACCCACCACTCTCATACTAGGTGACTTCAACTACCCCTCCATCAACTGGGAAAACTACTCATGCGCCAATACACTGGCCCAATGCTTCCTGGAATTCATCAATTCCATTGCCCTGGACCAGCTCATTCTTACTCCCACTAGAGGAAGCAACATCCTTGACATGGTTACTACAAACATGGGCAACCATTGCTCTACACCAATATTCAATTCCTCCCTGGTTAGAGCTGACCACAAACTAATCACCATGGAAATCCACATCTCACCCACACCCCCCGCAAAGGTAACTGCCATGAAAAACTTCTCCAAAGCTGACTTTGGGCTCCTAAAAACAGAGGTGGCTAACTTCACAGCACCCATGTCAATGAACAAATAGATGCATGACTGCCGAATCATACACCAGTGCATTGTATGAACACGTACATAAATACATGGAACTAGCCATACCAAACAGAACCAAGATGCTCTCCTCCAAAAAAAGGAAGCCAATCTGGTGGTCCCCTGCCATTAATAAACTCTACAATGGAAGGAAGAAACTGTTGCAGAAAAAGGTGGTCCCCAGACTGGAAAAACTCCCTTATTAGCCTCAACAAAAAGTAGAGATCCCTCATTAAAACCTCTAAAGCCAGATATGAAGGTGGAATTGTGGCAGACACTAAAAACAGCCACAAAGCCTTCTATAGTTCTATTAAGAATTCCCACGGCAATACCCAGGTTTACTCTGAGTTACTGCACAATGGTACCTCCTATACTGACATGAAACAAAAAATGACCAGCAGATAGTGGATGCCATAGAAGTATATATTAATACTCTAAGTCAAAACATTAGTAAACTGATGTTTTGACTTAAAGGGTATTAATATATACTTTTATGGCATCCACTATCTGCTGGTAATTTTTTGGTTCATGTTGGTGTTTTGGGACCTTGCAGATGCCTTACTTGCAAGAATCCATTTTGGACTGACCTCCTATACTGAGCCAACAGATATTGCCAACACACTGGCCGACAGATTCAGTGCCAAATTTACCCCTCCCCCCAAAAAATCAATCATAACACCAGAGGAATGCCACGCACCCAACACTACTGCAGCACAGGTTAAAGCTGCATTGTCCAAGGCCAAGAATACAGCTTCCATGGGACTCGACAATATCCCTGGATGTGTTCTACATGAACTACAAAGTGAACAGGCACCACATCTGTGTGCCCTGTTCAATCACAGCCTCACCTCAGACTTTTTCCCTACCGAATGGCACACTGCTACAGTCATCCCTCTCCATAAAGGGGAGCGACTGCAGACCCTAGGAATTATCGCCCCATTAGCCTGACAGGTCTGATATGTAAGGCTATAGAGCACATCATCATGTACCTAATTAACAAGGATATAGGGAATCTCCAAACTCTAGATCCCATGCAATTTGTTTTTTTGAAAGGTAGCTCATGCCTGCTCAACCTGGTTGACTTCTTTGAGTCAGTCACCAGAGTTATGGATGAGGGCAAGGCAGTTCATACAGCCTACCTCAATCTGGCCAAGGCCTTTGATACCATTCCCCACTGAGGAATTATTGATAAACTCACCAAACTAGGCATCAACCCCTATATTACTAGGTGAGTTGCAAACTGGCTCACAGAACCCACAGTATGAAAGCAGCAGACTCCAAGTCAGACTGCTGACCAGTCACGAGTGGAGTCCTACAGGGATAGGTCCTGGATCCTCTCCTATTTGGCATCTACTTCTCAGACGTCAAGGCCAACACGGAGGGAGTCTGGCTGACCAAGTTTGCAGACAACTGAAAGCTGGAAACCATTATTAACTCCCAAAGTGATGTAGACATCCTACAGAAAGGCCTCACTGAGACCAATGACTGGTGTTGAAATCATGGCCTTAAGCTTAATGCCAAAAAATGCATCATCAACCCCTTTGGGAAAAACCCAGCTCCCACTAATTTCCACATTGATGGGAGCCCACTGAACACACTGAGGCGTTATAAGAGATCTGGAGACACAGGTTGACAGCAACCTCTCCTTCGACCACCACATTGCCACTGTGATCAGAAAGTCCTTCTAAGTAGCACATCTCATTACCAAGGGTTTTGCGTCCAGGAAGAAAGAGGTCAGCATCTCTCTATACTCTTCCCTCATTAGGCCAGTCATTAAGTATAATGCCCCAGATGATTCTAGGTCTTAAACACATGTCCTACACGGACAGACTCAAAAAACTCCAGCTATTCTTTGTCTCGTATTATCTACTAAGAGGCAATCTCTGACTTACAAAGCCATGCCTGACCCAGCTCTGTTAGAAACACTACATCTAAAGAAATCACAATCCCTCTGCACCAGATGCTCCAGAGACCTCAACCTCATTACCACGATCAACAGAACATGATGGAGGGACAGGTTCATAACCCAGAGACTGCCCTTGCTCTGGAAAAGACTTCCCATACATGTCAAGCAGAGCACCTCACTGGCCCTCTTCAAGAGAAATCTTGATGAGTGGATGGGAAATAGAAAGTTCACCCCAGCGAACACTCCAGTGGCTCTACTTGATAGAGGCACTGGGAACTAACGTCAGGCGGCACAATGTCAGGGCACTTCTATGGGCTAGGCTTGTAAAGGCTCCAAGACCATTAGCCTAGTACACACCTATGATCCTATAAACTACATGAGTGTCATATACAATTATTGTAATAAACTCACAGTTACACAAGTGGGTTGGATTGCAACTAGATGTACAGAAAGACAGAATATGTAAAGGTAATGTTGGAGAAGGTTGAGTAACACTTTGAGTTTTAGGACATTTTTATCGGACAGATTTCCACAGGTGTGCTTTAAATTTATACCTAAAAAGTGGCATAGGAGTTTAAGGATTGTAACGCTAGAGGTAATGATTCCATAATGCTGGCCCTAGAATGATTCACATTTTACCCTCACCAAGAATGATGACACAGTATAAAGACAAAATGATAAATTTTAACAATTGGCTAAAGTATTGGTGTCATTCAAAGGGGATCCAGTGTCTGTCAGCCTGGGATGACATGCTCGACAAGCCACGTTGCTTCACTAGGGACGGCTTGCACCTGTCACCCCTGGGCTTTCGAACACTGGCTAAGGCTCTTGCCACCCCCATAGTGTCTTTTTTAGGCAAGGCTCAAAAGACAAACCCACCTCCATAGACAACACAAGGAAAAAGAAACTAAGGGTAATGCTGCTCAACGCCAGAAGTCTAAACCTCAAGATGCACGCACTCGAGGCTCTCCTCAGTATGGAGAATATCGATATCTGTGCAGTAACCGAAACCTGGTTCAAGGCTCCCGAGAGCACCCCAGCACTACCAGGTTATACCTCATACCATGCTTTTCAGCCCCAAAACTCGGACCGAACCACAAAAGGAGGGGGAGCATCCATATTCATCAAAGATACCCACACCTGCAGGTTAGTGGCACTGCATGAAGCATCGGAGACCATCCATGTGCAACTAACAATCGGCAAAACTGCCTTTCAGTTTGTAGCCTGCTACAGACCACCCTCCCAAACTCAGGAACCCCACTCAGTTTTCCTGAGAACACTGGAGAATATGAAGGTCTCTCCAAACACCATTATATGGGGTGACTTCAACTACCCAAACATAGACTGGGAGCACTACTCAAGCTCCAACACCCTCGCCCAACGGTTCCTAGAATTTATAAACTCAAATGCTATGGAACAACTGGTCACCACTCCCACAAGAGGGGAAAACATATTGGACAAGATCATCACCAACATGGGGACTCTATGTTCCATACCAGAGGTATACACCTCATTGGTAAGATCTGACCATAAATTAATCTCACTGGACAGCCATATCCCGTCCCCACCCCCAGCCAAGGAAACCACGGTGAAGAGCTTCTCAAAAGCAACTTCACACTTCTCAAAACTGAAGTAGAATCCTTCAAAGCCCCCGGGCCAGTGGAAAATATGGCCCAAACTGCAGAATCCTTTACAAACACATTCTATTTACACCTACAGGAATGCAGGGATCGTGCTATCCCAAATAAAACCAAGACTCACTTCTCCAAAGGCAGGAAGCCTGTCTGGTGGACCCCAGCCATAAATAAGATATACAACAGAAGGAGGAAGCTACTACATGATAGAGCAAAATCCCAAAAAGGGAAGGCATCTCTGATCAGTACTAGCAAGAAACTATGATCCCTCATAAAATTATCTAAGGCCAGCTTCGAAAGAAAACTTGCACAAGACGCTAAAGATAATCACAAGGCCTTCTTTAGTTATGTCAGGAACCTAGGTGGCAACTCCCAGATATGCCCTGAGTTAGTGCAAAATGACAAAAAATACACTGAACCCACAGACATTGCCAACATCCTGGCAGACAGGTTCAATGCAACCCCCCCCCCCCCAAAAGAGCAAATGTCTATCCCAACAGAGTGCAGCCTCCCTGACATCACAGATAAAGACAAAATGATAAATTTTAACAATTGGCTAAAGTATTGGTGTCATTCAAAGGGGATCCAGTGTCTGTCAGCCTGGGATGACATGCTCGACAAGCTACGTTGCTTTGCTAGGGACGGCTTGCACCTGTCACCCCTGGGCTGCCCTCTCCAAAGCAAAAAACACAGCATCAATGGGACCGGACGGTGTTCCGAGCTGCATCTTACACGAGCTCCAAGAAGAACTGAACCCTCACATAAAGTCACTGTTCAATCTCAGCCTTACTACAGGATATGTACCCAAGGAATGGTGTACAGCAACAGTGGTCCCACTCTACAAAGGTGGTGCCACAACGGACCCTGGAAACTATCGCCCTATAAGCCTGACTAGTCTGGTCTGCAAAGCTATGGAGCGTATCATCATGGAACCCATAAACAAAGACATTGGGAACCACCAAACACTGGATCCTACCCAATTCGGCTTTGTTAAAGGCAGATCTTGTCTCTTGAACCTGGTCGACTTCTTTGAAACAGTCACCAAGGCCATAGATGAAGGGAAGGTAGTCCACACAGCCTACCTGGACCTCTAAAAAGCATTCGACACAATATCCCACTCGGGCATCATAAATAAGCTCACCAGCTTAAATATCAACCCCTATGTCATAAGATGGGTTGCAAACTGGCTCAGGGATAGAACCCACATGGTCAGAATTGCAGGTGCCATGTCAGACTCTAAACCAGTTACAAGTGGCATCCCACAAGGCTCAGTCCTGGGACCTCTCTTGTTCGGTATATATTTCTCTGAGGTACAGGCTAACACAGGAGGACTATGGGTGACCAAGTTCACAGATGACTGCAAACTGGGTGCCATAATCGACTCACTGACTGACACAAGCATCCTCCAAAAGGGTCTCACAGAGATGGATAACTGGTGCCAGAGCCATGGCCTAAAGCTAAATGCCAAAAAGTGCATAGTCATCCCCTTTTGGAAAAACAAAGTGCCCACAAATTACCACATAGGTGGTAATCCATTAAGTATGGAAGAAGTTATTAGGGATTTGGGGACCCAAGTAGATAGCAATCTCTCCTTTGACAATCACATTGCCAAAGTGGTTAGAAAGACCTTCTATATAGCCCACCTTATCACGAAAGGGTTCACATCTAGATCAAGAGAGGTCATTGTGCCCTTCTACTCATCACTCATCAGACCCATAATTGAATACAATGCCCCATTTGGGATGTTCCTTACCCGACACCTGCAGGAACTGGAAAGACCCCAAAAGTACCTCACCAAGAGGATTAAGGGACTCAAACAGATGCCCTGCGCAGTTAGGCTAAAGAAACTCCAGCTCTACTCAGTTGCTTACTGCCTACTCAGAGGCGATCTGTGCCTGACGTATAAAGCCATGTCCAACCCAGAATTAATGGACATGCTCCACCTCAGGAAATCCAAATCCCTTAGAGCTACACACTCCAGGGACTTAAACCTCAGCACAGAAATAAATATGACATGCTGGAGGGACAGATTCATATCCCAGAGGCTCCCCTCACTCTGGAACAAAATCCCAATCCATGTTAGGCAGAGCCCCTCAATGACCCTCTTCAAGAGAAATCTTGACGCGTGGATGGGAGATCGTAGGTTTACCCCTGAGATCTCTTCTGTGTCCCTACTAGAGAGAGGCACAGTAAACTAACCTTAAAAGGGCTATCTTCTTTCACCTACTATACAGAGGCACAGCCAACTAATCTAAAAGGGTGGCAAAAGCCAAATACACTCTGGCTAGGCTTATAAATGCCCTGGGGCAGATAGCCTAGTATCAACCTATGAACCTATGAAGACAGCCTTGTTTGTGGTATATCTAGTAAACCAGCTGAGTGGGCATCTTAATTAAGGTTGCAAAGAGGTTTTCATGTGAGATTGAAGGCAAGAGAGGGAATCCTTCATAGTAGTTTAAATAATAGTTAAAGTAAATCAACCCTCCATTTAAAAGGAAAACAGTTTGCTTTTTAAAGGTTATACAATGTTGCCAGTAGAGTGAGCAAATGACAAATCTAAATACAGTGCTTAATATGACATTCAGGCTTTAAGATTTCTTTTTGAAGATGAAACAATTAAGGAAGGGCCATGTTTTAACTGTGGCAATAATATTCCTTTGCCAGTAGAGATCAATGTATATGTGGAAATTTAAGTTTTGTCCTGTGCAGATCCCTGGATATCTGAATGAGTGCATTGTTTGTAGTGGTTTAGTGCTATGGTCTTTAATGTGGCATGAAAGAATCTTGCCATCAAGAAAATCATCATATCATCATATCATCATCATGAAAGTGCCATCTTGCTTAGACCCAGTGAACATGGCTTTGGTTTTAGTGAAGTTCAGAGGTAACTTGTTATCACTGAGACAGTCAGTATGTAGGTCAACTGTCTCCAGTTGTCCACAACAATCTGTGCTTGATCCAAAAGGAGTATGTCATTATCATGGGGTACAAGTGGAAGATGACAAAGGTCATGAGGCAGTTTGCTTATAAAAACAGAGAAAAGTAGAGGGGCAAGAATAGAACTCTGGGGACACTTTTGCAAATGGGAAGTTGGAGGAGACAGAAAGGCAAATAATGACATGAGATATTCTATTATATAGAAAGTTTGTAAACCACTTTGGAGCTGCTGGAGTAATTCTTTTTGCCAATGGGTGATTTGGCAGAACTGCGTGGTCAGCAAGATCAAATGATTCTAAGTCTACATCAGTAAGTTTTCACTTGACCATACTATGTAGGATTTCATCAAAGTGAGGTTATAGGGCTTTGAGCTATCTACAAGTCATACTGTCACAACTTGAGAGAAATTTGTAGTTAGAGGCACATTTAAATAGTTGGGTACATGTGATTTGTTTTCAATAATATTATTGTAAGAATTGAAAGGACTGTGGAATACTGGAATGACTGTTTACACTGTAGTTTGGTTGAGAACGTTTTACTATGTAAAGTGGAGGCAGATGTCAACAATATCCAAACCAAATCTTACTGTCTGCAGTAGCAGTGCTGATAAACTGATACTGACCGAATTATAATGTCTGTAGCTTCTCCACTCCCATTGTCCATAAATTCTATACTCAGAATGTCACATTTTACTGTCTCCGATAACAGTACTGATAAAATGAAATAAACTGAATTATAATATCCATAGCTTCTGCACTCATTATATTCAGAATTATTCCTTTCTTCCTGAATAATATAATTAATATTCTGGAATGCTGGATATTTGGCCTGACTTCTGACTTACTCTTGAGTGTCTATACCAAACTTCTGTGGACTGCATTGCAACAGCTTTCTGTGTATCTGTCCAAACTAACTTCCTTCCTTCCTTCTGTGTCTGAAATACCTCTCCTAATAATGTCAAAACCCAGTAAATTTCCTACAGTTTTATACACCTGTTTAACCTTGGTTCCCAAGCCTGTTTGCATTTAATGTACTGCATATTCTGTTGGCACATTTTATTCTTAGCAGTACTCTTGACTGATGGTTACTGAAGCATTCCCTTCTATTGAAAGTGAATGTAAAATGAAGACTTGTGTCTGCTTTAATATGGCTGCATTCTAGGCCTTTGCAAAAACTATTTATGTCTAAGAAACTATATTTAAGTGAAACCTAATCTTAATAATTTTCTGGATTGGGAAAATGCAGATGGGACAAAAACCAAAAATATTAGTGGCTTTGATTGCTTAGATAATGACTGAATTAAGACCACCATTCAGATAGGGGATATAATATTTTGGTAGATACAAAGGTTGAAAAATATGCTAAGGAGGTATACTAGTGAAATATTTGCAGTATATCATAAACTGAAGATCCATTTAATTTGATCCAGCAGGGGCATCAAGAAGAACTTGTTCAAGCACAGTTTAAGTAGAACAGAGGTGTGCATGAGACGGTAGGTGATGACCTATCTAAAAACTATATTATCACAACTTGAGGGAATGATGTCATCCTTGGGGGACTGAAGAATTCCTTTACAAAGTCAGAGCAGGACAGTGTCCCATGTGTACAGTGAATAACATTGGACAGTTTTATATTTTCTGGCTGGTTACAGTCTGAATAGGTTAACTTTGGACAAAAAATTGTTTGGAGTTATTTATGACCGAGTTTTGCTTTGATTTGGAGAAGTTTGCTTGATGTCTCCTAACTGCTTATTTTGCTATGTTATAAACTAGTGTGTGTGTAATGAATGAATACTCCGGTTAAGTTTTGCTTCCATTTGCACCAAACTTCATTCTTAAGGCCCAGTAGTGCCTTCAGTTCCTTTGCTGGCTTAAGATTTTGTTTAGGTTTGTACAGTCTTGTGATAAAAGTAAATAATTTATGTTGAATTTGTAGAATACTGATAAGTGTTTCTGTGGTCCAGTTAGGATCTTGGAAGCCATGGACCAAGGTCCATTTGAGACAGGCAAGGTGTTTGTTTAATGCTGATGATGCTTTTTCTTGCCAAATACACAAAAACATTTCTAGAACAAACACAAAACAGTAATTATGTTTATATAACTGTAAACGAGAACAGGAACAAAAAGTAAAACTATGCATACAAATAATATTGCATTGTTACAAAGATTCAAAGAAAAACTTTACTGTCATCAGCTCGTCGTCAGAGTACAGAGGCAACTTAAATATAAAAAGAATTAACACATGATGTATACATAACTATTATAATGACTAATACACGTAAAAAATACTCATTATAACCTATTTTCTAGTCAGGTAAAACTACTCATACACATACACCTAAACATATGAATAAATAAAATTGTACACAGAAAAAGAGAAGAAAAGGCAGTTTGTTAATATTGCACATGAGGAATTACTGCAATTGCACTTTTAAGAGAAAGATATTGCACTTCTGTAAGAATATATTTACTATAGTGAATTAAATAATGTATCACTTTCAACAAAATATTACTAGTGAGATCACATCTGGACGTAGGAGATGTCCAAGTTTATGTCAGTGTTTATGAGCCTTATTACTGTTGGATAGAAGCTGTTCAAGAGCCTGGAGGTCCTACAGCAGATGCTGCGGTACCTCTTGCCAGATGAAAGTCTAGCAAACCAGCCAAAATGCTGGATGTGATGTGTCTCTAATTATTTTGTATGCCCTCCTAATGCTTCTTGTTGTAAAACGTTCTTGCATGGTTGGAAGATTTGTGCCCATTATCTTCTCTACAATCCTCACCACTCTTTGAAGCTTCTTCCTCTCTGCCATAGTACTGTTTCTGTAACCACACAGTAAAGTTGCAAGTGAGAATACTTTCAGTAGCTCCTTTATAGCAAGTGGATAGAGCATTCAGAGGAAGCATTGCTCTTTCGAGTCTTTTCAGAAGTGCAGGCATGGGTGAGCTTTTTTAATTACTGGCCTGTGTTCACGGACCAAGAGAGGTCTTCTGAGATATGTACCTCCAGGAACTTTGCAGATTGAATTCTCTCTACCACCTCACCGTTGCTCTCAAGTGGCAAGTGAATGGCTGGCCTTTTTCTGAAGTCAATGATAATTTCTTTAGTTTTGTTGATATTCAGCTCCAAGTTGTTATTTTCGCACCATTTGATCAGACAGCTGACTTCGTTCCTGTACTCCTTCTCATCATCTTCCCTTATGAGACCCATGTGGTATCGTCTGCGAATTTGATGATATGGTTTTTGGAAATTTTTGCAAAGCAGTCATGGGTAAGGATGGTGAATAGGTTCATAGGTTAGTACTATAGTACTAAGCTAACTGCCCTTGTGAGCCATTTTAAGCTTAGCCAATTATCCCTTGTGAGACTCAAACCCTGCACCTTGTGTTTGTAAGGCAAACACCTTAACCATTAGGCCACCCTCACAACCCCACTAACTTTGATTGTGAATAGTAGAAGATTAAGTACACACCGTTGAAGCACACACCAGTGTTGAGTGTAATGACACCTGATGTGTTGTTACTAGCACATGTCTACTGTGGTCCATCAATCAAGAAGTCAAGGATCCAGTTGCAGATGCTCTTGCTGATGCCAAGGTTTAGTAATTTGCCTATGAGTTGCACTGGAACCACTGTGTTGAATATCAAGCTAAAGTCAATAAACAACAGCCTAACATTGCTGTTCCTCACTTCAAAATGTTCCAGAGAGAGGTACAGGGCCACCATAATGGCATCTGCAGTGGATCTGTTTGGCCAATAAGCAAACTGTATAGGGTTGAAGGTCAATGGCAGAACTTCTGGCAGATGCTTTTTTAGTATTCTTTCAAAGCATTTCATGACATTTGAGGTTAGTGCCACCAGTCTGTAGTCATTTAAGCAAGGTGGATTGGCTTTTCTGGGCAGTGAGATTATATGAGTTACCTTGACGCATGCTGGCACTCTTTCAAAAACCAGGGAGGTATTGAAAATATCTGTAAGGATTAGGTACAGTTGGTCTGTGCATTCTCTTAATGCTTTGCCCAGAATGTTATCAGGGCCTGCAGCCTTCCTCGGGTTCAATTTCTTAAGGTGGTTTCTCACTTCTCCATGGGTTACGTTTGAGCACTGTCTCATTATGATCAGTGGGTAGCTTTGTAGCCTCCAGGTTGTTGTTCTTCTCAAATCTGCCATAGAATGAGCTCAGCCTGTCCAGAAATTCCGTGCTGTCATCACATTGAACTGACCTGGTCTTGTAGTCACAGTTAGCTGCTTAATGACTTGCCAGAAGCTCCTGGTATCCCTCATGTCCTTGAAGCAACTTTGTACCTTTCTTCCATAATCCCTCTTGGCTTCTTTGATGCCCCTTTTTAAGTAAGCCCTTGCTTCACTTAGACCCACCTTGTCCTTGACCCTGAATGTCTCATTCCTTGCCCTCAGAAGCTCATACACTCTGCTGGTTAGCCAAGGTTTTTGACTGGCTCTGATTGTAATTTTCTTGGTTGTAGATACGTCCGCCCTGCATTTTGAAATCGATGCCATTCTAGTGTCTGCGTATTCATCTATGTTCACATGCTGAATGAAAGTGGCTGTTTCCCTGAAGACATCCAAGCAGGTATTATCAAAACAGTCCCTGAAACTTTCCATTGCTCCTTCACTCCAGACCCTGCTCAGTTTCTCAGCGGATTTTTCTCTGATCCGTAGACGTTTGTAAGCAGGTATTACTCTTACTGAAATATGATCGGAGCTCCCCAAGTTTGGCTGCTGCACTGGTTTGTATGCCCCCTTTATGTTGAGGTAAACCTTGTCAAGGGTAATTGCTCCCCTTGTGGGAAAGTCCACAAATTGATGGTAGTGGGATAGCACCTCTCTGAGAGCCACTTTAGTGAAGTCCCCAGCAATCATATATGCACAGTCAGGATTTTTACTTTGCAGCTCATATATGGAATTGTGTAGTATGCTAAGTGCCTCAGAGATATTAGCATTATGTGCATACACACAGCTGTTACACAGACTCCATTAAACTCTGGGTACATAGAAAGGTCTGCATTTCAATGCGAAGAATCCTACATTTTCAGAGCATTGTACTCATATCATTTCACAGTTCATACACCAATTACACCAATTTTCATTTACAAAGATGTACAACCCACCTCCCTTAGTTTTTCCATATAGAGCTTGGTTTCTATCAGCTCTAAACAAAGCAAAACCCTCTAAGTTCACAGCAATGGTTTATAAAATACTATACAGCTAAGATTATCTAGTCTAGTCCAAAGATAAACTAAAGATATCAACAATGCGGCAGATTTGAGGTCTAAGGGGTTCTAAAGGAAGGTAAAAATACCATTATCAGATTCCATAATATTTAAATGTCAGCACTATTTCTGCCCCGTAAGTTATACTGAGTTTCTAAAGGTGTGCAAGACTGCATCTCCATTCCTATAAGATAAGTATATTTCTATATAAAATGTTGCTTACATCTTCCATTTAGAAACTGTATAAAGTCTTGTTGTTATAAACAGCTTACGCAGCCAGAGCTTCTGAGTGGCCACTGGTCTTAAAGAAGGTTGGGGGATGGACCCTAATATCCAGAAGGTGTCCATGACCCTTATATTAACTTACAAAATTCTAGATGATATATTCACTATAGCCTTCTAAAGGTCACTGACCTTCATACACCCCCATAATTTGTAGAATTTATATGCAAGGGTATCTGGACAGTACTTCAATGCACCATACTTGTTATACCTTTTTCTATCAGGTGGAGAGGGATCCAAGACCCTTTATATACTGATTTAAAATTGGTGCATCAACAGTCTGGGTGTTCAGGTGAGTTTATGTGGATGTTAAATAGTACCTAGGGTATGGTCTGGGCTTTGCTCTCCTTAAAGGTATGATATGTGGTCAAATAGCATTTGATTGGCTTAATCTTCACATGGCTTAGAAAGTAGCCGATAAGTAGTGAAGCTTTCAGTAGTGCAAAAGTATTCTTGATACCTGGGAAAGAAATATAAACCTTTTGTAGGTGACATAGCCCTGTGTCAGGCAGTATCAATAGGAGTAGTGGAAAAAGGCATGCCACAGGTGCAAGTAGTCACAAAAGTCAGTAGAAAGACACTTGTAGGACTGCCACAGATAGCTGAGAGGTACAAACAATGAGGGTACTAATACTGTAATCTGTGAGCTGTTCTACTCTATACAGACCATTTGTTGTCCAGATTTATTATCCATCTTAAAATATGAGTTGACCCACAGGGGTGCTTTCAGATGGCTTACATCAAGACAGGGATGATAATTATGAATCTTTTGAAGTACTTTGTGAGCTACAGCTAAGGTGTACCAACATGGCAAATACAAGGGGAGGGACTTCAAATAACAGGTAGTGACCCTATGAGTCATACTATTAAATAGTTTAGCTTCCAGTGTTGCCCATAAAGGAGTAAAAGAGATGGGAGTAGCTTTGTACAGGAGGTACACCATGGCATTTGCCATGCAGCATACATCTGGGTGGCCGGCTCCTACACAGTTTTAAGGGAGAAACACAGCAGTGCTCAGAATTCCCCATTTCTTACAATCTCAAACATTAGTCATTTCATTTTCTTAAGCCACTTATATGGTGAAGGTGTAGAAAGATGTCTTAACAAATAATAAATCTTAGAACATCATCTGGAGAGCTGATACTCTGCCTCACCAACAGTCAGAATTTACTCCAGGAATGAACCAATATGTAGAGGCTATCCTAACAAGTTTTCACATTTAGGTTCACAATTTCCAGATATATATGAGACAGCCTGATTTCTAAATACTTTTAGGCAGCTCTGCCCTATGCAATGAGAGGGGGACCAGTTATTGTTACTTAGCAGTATAGCATTTCTGTTAGCTGACAACTAAATATTTTACCTATAACTACTGTTAAGCCAGAGCTGTGATAATAAAGTTAGACAGAGAGGGATATCTTCTGTAGGGTTTTCAGTTAACAGGAGGACATTATCAGCAAATAAACATATACATAATCCACTGCCATCAAGTCCAACCCCTGAAGAGAAATAATGTTTCTGATCATCAGGGTTAAAGGTTCTACAGATAATAAAAATAATGAAAGGATATGGGCACCCTTGCCTGGTGCCGCTACCAAGATAAAAGGAAAGAGCCAGCAACAGGTCCATCAATATACTTGAAAAAGGGAATGATATAGAGATTTGACACTGGTTATGAATGCTGAAGAGAAACAAACTGGCCTAGTATACTTCTAACAGATGGAGTCAAAACCCATGGTCAGTGCTAAAATGCTGATTTACAAACCCCACCTAACTGGGGTAAACTAGCAAGGAAAGCATTTTAAGTCTGTCAACAACAATGTTAGCATACAGCTTAGTTTAAGAATTGAAGAAATGGGTCTATAGTTACTGACATGTGTTAGGTCCTTACCTGGTCTGAGGATCACAATAATACTGGATTCTTCATAGAAAAAGGCATCTAACCTACCTTTCCGATAGTGTTACATAATATTATAAAAATATGGGATAATTGTCAAAAGTTTATACAGATGAGCTGTAAAACCATCTGGGCATGGGAACTTATATGAGGGCATATGATTGATCATCATCAGGATTTCTTAAAAGCTAATGGCGCTACTCAACATGGCGTTGTGCTTTGCTGTTACTGTAGGAAAAGGTTAATCTGCATATCCAGTTGGAAGCTTCAGACTAACATGAACTGATTTAAGCAGGATTGGGGATGTGTGTAAAGATTTATAATAGGAAGCAAATTAATTTTTAAGTGTCTCTGGATATAAAAGGAGCTCATCCCGACTGTTCCTTACACAACCAATTCGAGTTTGTGCCCTTCCTTGCTTGAGTTTAAATGCCAGCAGTTTATCTGGTTTGTCCATCCAAGCCCATTCTTGAAAATGCTGCCCTCCTAAATTGCCTCATTCAATTGTCATTGGGTATATTTGGGTATATTTATAGTGCTATAAGGCTGACTTATTTTTAAAGTGAGTTAATTTCAAAAGGTTAAAGCCAAAATGAACTTGTGCTACTAAGGTCTCAATATACCCATCTATTGCACCTAAAGGTCTAGTCTTCACAATGGCACTGATATCCCTCAGATTAAATTTTAATATTTGACACCATGTAAAAATAGGCCTTGACTGTGGAGGGTTGTGAAGAAAAAAAGGTTCCCACTTCATCTTTAATAAACACTTTGGATCTTCTCATCCTTTTTGACCCAGATACTAATCGCCACGTTCTATCTGCCTGGGTCTATGTGGGTTCCAACTAAGAAGCAATTTTACTCCAAGGTGGTCTGAAAAGGAGCAGGGAACCACCTACAAAGCTAAAACATATTTTAGTAATGATGGGGAGACAAAATAATATCCAAGCATACTACTACTACTACTACTCTCCCCAGGAGGGATAGTGAAGCTAAACCCTGGATCCAATGACTACATTAGAGTCCACATAACTTTTACTTCAAGATCTACTATTCCGTTCATCAAGATGTTTTCTGCTCAGACAAGCCTTTCCACTTTAGGATTTGTGCAGTCCAGAATGGAGTCCAGCACATCATTAAAGTCACCACCAAGAATAATAAGATTCTGTTGCTAACTGAAGCCCTACAAAGATTACTTTAATGGCTGGCCAGAATTTTTTAGGGTTGTGTTTATTATTGCGCTGAATGTTGCTACAGTATATTTATTTGTCTTCATGTATTTGCTTTTTAGTATGGCTATGGAACATTCTGCAGTTTGAGATATGTTGTTTTACAATTTAGCCATTTTTCCTTTCTTTTTTTCTATCCTGCATTAGAATTCCACTCTTTTTTGGATAGCTAAATTGCATTATTTGTTTTGAGTTTCCTACTTCTGGGTGGTGCAAGGCTATTTAGGATATTTAAGAAGGTTGGTTGAATTCATTTACAACATCACTGAAGGGGAGGATTTTTAGGATGTTCCAGTTAACAGATGATAGGGTAGTAGTGAATATTTCTGGGTTAAATTTGGACAGATTTCATGCTTTTATAAATATGCTGTTTAGGTAGATGTGTGAAATGTCTGGTTATATAGATTGGGAGATGGTCACAGAGAGAGTCTGACATTGTACCTGTGGTTGTTTATTTACTACGGTCTGATACTAGGATCCAGTCTACTAACTGGTTTGATGTCTTGGTATAATGTGTGGTGCTATTAATTAGCTGAGTAAAAGTGCATACGTTCAAGCTGGATGTTGGGGAGTTAGAAGTTATGTCCAACTAATTGATATTGACATCACCTAGTAGTATTTTTCTTGTGGAATTGTTAAGGATAACAAATAAAGGATATCTTCCAATGTAGATGAACTGTCACCAGGTAGGATGGAACAGACAATAATACATATTTGTTTATATCTGTTTATTTTCAGGAAAGTAATAAGATCTGCTGAATTGAATTCTGCTGTTAGTTTGTCGTGGGGGAAATGTTTTAGATGTTTTGAAATATTAAAGCAATACCACTATCTTTCCTCTTTATATGGTCATTATGGATGTTATTACAGCCTATTAGCACTGCCCTCCTTAACAAGTCAAAATAATCATTTAACTTTGCTTTCATACATAACAATGCATCCCCCATCAGTTCCCAAAATAACTACATTCTGACAGTGTACACCTCAGCTACTTGCAACTGATTTTTATCAAATCCCTTTACAGGAACATAACTTGCTGCCATTACTTAGCCTCTTTATAGCACCTTTCATTCCATGTCACAATAACAAAATGCATGGATTATTTATGCGGGCAACATTGCCCGCAGATTTAGCCAGTGTCCTGCCAGTATTTCTTTCACCATTCATGTTAAGTGAAGCTTATACCAAAATATTTGCATTTACCTCACATAAAAATAAGCCTTGGACTGCCCAGTCATGGGAAAATATGTAAAAAAGCATGCTAATGAGTTGAATGCCAACTCATTTTTATATTCAGTTTTTTAAAGTTTTATTTGTAATTATTTTTATTACTACATTATCTGTACTAATAAAATAATTATTCTTATAGTTTTATGATAATGGGAAAGTTTTTTTTGTTTGTTTTAGAATCATACGGCTTATGATTTAATAATAACAATATATTGGAAAAGTGAGTTATCTCAGCATATACAGACCTGTAGTTCGGGTCAATGACCCAGAGCCTAGGTTATTTGATACCCAATATTAAAGAATTAAAGGTGGAGTGATTCAGATGTAGCATCTTGTACAGACATTTGCCTAAGCCTGCCTCCCCTTTCTTAGCATTTAAGACAAAATCACATTTGGGCATGTGGAAGCCTAATGTTGAACCAAGAAAAAGATCTTCCATGACACCATAATTAGCAAGGATTGTCAGCTTCCCAAGCAGATGATCCAGTAGGGATCACTGGAACACAGACAGGTAGTTAAGAGGTTTAAACTTCAGCATAGCAAAAACAGACAAGACTTTCTCTCTATGCCACAGAACGGGCCCTTCTTGTCCAGGTAACTGTAAAAAGTTTTTCTGGGGAAAAGACAAGGGGACTTCAGGTCAGTCTATTCAGGACTTTAGCAGCCAGAGAATCCATCTAAAGGAGTAGTCATTGGGGGGATGAGTTTTAGGGAGTTGAGGAATTGTTTTCATATCGGTCTCTGAGTTAAAGCTTCCTGGGTCCTCTGAATCTTCTTCTTCCCAAGCTACACAGGGAGACAGCCTCCAATTACTCAAGCTCTTGGATGGTTGTGTCTTTGCTTTGCCAGTGTACATGGGATCAAACATGTAAAAGACATGCTAGAAGTCTGAAGAAGTGCTTTCTGGAAGCCACACCAGTATAGGCAGGCCCTAAGCAGGGCCTAGCATGGCATCAGGCCGCTGTCCTTCACAGCACACTCCAGCACCTGTAAGTATAGATCCCACCAGACAATGATGAGTTGGCATACAGATACAGTCTGGAAATGTCCGGCAGGCCCTGCTGGTGCAGAAGAACCTAGCTGATACCTCGGCCTGAGATAATATATACTGATGAACTAAGGGGTGGGGAAGGAAAAGTCCTTGAGCCTGAGTGCTATCATCTAGCCCAAAGTAGGGGAACTTGATGCAAATTTGCACAGATATGGACTGGTGCAATCATGCACTACTCAGCTGTACAAGAAGTGGTTTTGAACTCCTGTGAAGCATATCATAAGGTGGCTGCTTGGGAGTGCATATCTCATAGACCTCTCTTTGTCCAAATATGACAAGAATGAACGTACCATCTTGACAGTTAGGGAGAAGTTAACAATATGTGAGGTCTAACAGGCCACCTAAAATGAGAGCCTACCTGAAAGACAGTGTGAATGATGACTAGCTTCCAAATCCTTTCTGGCACCAGTCTAGAATCACAACTGAAAAGGATCCTTAGGGCAATCTGTATACCTAGTTAAATAATAAAAGAGAATTTCCAGCCTACCCATATGCTGAACATTCTCAAATGACATAATCTTCAGAGAAGACAGGCAGGCTTCCAAATTATTTATTCTACATCTTCAAGATGGAGTGTTGAAAGGATGGTATTCATAGCAGCTTCTGATACAATTATACACTTTTTGGCATTAGTTTTAGTCCATAATTTTACCACCAGCTCAGGGGACAGGCCCTTTTGGATAATCTTGGTGTCCTCTTGAGACTCAGCCACTTACCCTTAACCTTAGCTATGACCTCTGAAAAGTAAATGCCAAAGAGGAGTGGATCCTGGGTTACTGACGGGTCTTTTGGAGAAGACAGAACCACCTACACCTTGACTTCCTTGGTTCTACTTGTGAGACGATTTGCTACCCAAATAGTTATTTACAGACTGACATTTAGCTGGGAGAGTTTATCTATGATACCTATATGTGGCAATGGTAACCCATTTGTTAGGTCTAGATATGCAGTGAGCACTGTTTTATCATTGTCCATTACTTCAATAGCTTTTTGAGGGCATCATCCAGTTTAAGTAGGCAGGACCTGCCCTTGATGAATCCAAACTGGGTTGGGGCAAAAGTCTGTAGGTTACATTTATCCTTGTTTATTAATTCCATAATGATCCATTTTATGGTCTTGCAAATGAGGCTAGTCAAGCTTATGGGTCTATCAAACTTGAAACAGTTGACGACTCACCTTGGTGCAAGGGAATGACTGATGCTGTCCTCCATTCATCCAATATGAAACCTGTTTAGAGGCTGATAATGATTAGCACCTGTCAAAGGTCAGATAAGCCATGTTTCAGGATGACCAGTAGGCAGCATGGTATGTTATCTGGCTCAACAGACAAAAGTGTTTTTAGCCTTAGAGCCTTGAGAGGGAGTGTAAATGAGGGTATTTGATCTGAGAATATTGGAGGTAGAGGGAGTGAATTTTGAGCTTGTCTGCTATGTTCTCTGGGTCAGATTACATGATATCATTTACAATTAGTTCTGCACAATGCTGCACACTGCTTCAGAGATTTTTAACATAATTAAGGAAGGCTTTATGGTTATATTTTTGCTGGGTGGTTATTTTAACTTCACATCTGGCTTTGATTGATTTGATTTATTTTTTGTATGCAATGAATTTGTTTCTTTTATTATAGAACCAGTTTACATTTGGATTCCACCATACAGGTTTATTTTGAATTTGGCATTGTACTTATTTCTGAGGGGGACAGATGTGTCTAAGCAGTTATTTATATATGCATAGAAATTGGCAGTGAATGATTCCACATAAGCAGTGGAGTCATTAAGATGGAAGGGGATTTTGAATTTAGTCAGGTCAATGTTCAGTTTTAGTAGATTAGCCTTCACATAATTTCTGAACACTAAGGTTCTGGTAGATGCTTCAGGCTTCAGTTTTATGGAGAATGCGACTAACTTGTGGTCTGATTTGACCAGGGAGGAAGTTACAATTGGTGACGAGCAAAGCTGCTACATATTGGTAAGGACTAAGTCCAGGATTGTCTCTCCCCTGGTTGGGGGGTGGACTAAATGGTCCAGGGAGTTTGTATTAATGAAGTCCAGAAATCTCTTGGCATACATGTTTGGGGAGTTATAAGTCTAACTGGGGTAGTTGAAGTCTTGCAGGAGAATGGTGTTTGAAGTAATACATATGGACTCCATACTAAGTTAAGAAGGAGGTCCTGGCTGAGAGGGACATAAAGGGGGTCCTATAAGTCTAACTGGGGTAGTTGAAGTCTTGCAGGAGAATGGTGTTTGAAGTAATACATATGGACTCCATACTAAGTTAAGAAGGAGGTCCTGGCTGAGAGGGACATAAAGGGGGTCCTATAGTTAGTAATGATATGATAATGGGTTTTGTTAATAGTAAATTGGACACGGAAGGGTTCTAGGGTTTTATTTTGTCTAATGAGTCTGGAGATGAATCGTTTTTAGGAATATGTTGACAACACTGCTGTTAGTTCCTTTGTCTAATGCAGGTGGTTTGAAAGTATGACAGGCATTGAAACCCAGATGTGATGGTGTGCTTTCAATTATCTTGAACCAGGTCTCTGTGATGATGCATATATCATTTTTCCGGTGTAAAGAGACTGTGTAGGGATTCGAATTTTTTGTTTAGGTTCCGAGCATTGAGCAGCAATACAGTACACCTGTGAACGTAAACTTACGTAACAGTAGATGTTCGAATGATCATTGCTACAGTAGCCTTAGCTATATGGGTTATATCCTGCATAGGATATAACAGCCAGTCATCTTCCAAAGCTTCAGGGCACCTTCCACACCTATACCATTAGTCAGCTTGAGCTGGGCTGACTATGTCAAGTTTGGGTGCCAAGCCCTTCACAGCTTTTATGTAAACTAAGACAAGGAAGCTAAACCCTACAGAACATTGCTAGGAAAAGAAAAAAAATTCATGCTCACACCCTGACATAAAAAACACACCCAAAAATAAGGGTGATGGAAGGAGGGCATGGTTACTGCATAGTTTTCATGTTAACAGCCACAAGTCAGCCAGATGAGGTGGTTCAAATGGAGCAAGTGTAAATTCTCTATCACAAAATTAAGATCCTAAGGAGGACTATATTACTGTTAAAATAAATGGGATGTGGAAGAGGAAGGGTTCAGGAGCCCCTGAAGAATGGTCCTATCAAAGCTGTCCTACACCTGAATCAGGAATCTAGTTTATATTGCTTTGTAAAGTATACACAGAGGACCACATTGTTGCTACTAGAATACTTCTAGATCCCAACCTTTTTCAAAAAGCTACAGATGAAGCCAATGTCCTGCTACAGTGAGCCTTGACCTCATCTGGAATAGTTTGTTGTGGTGAGAATAGCAAATGTTAATTGCCTGAGGCAACCACCAGAAATTACTAAATAATCTGAAGTTCTAAAAAAGTTTGTTTTGTCAAGATAGGTACAGAGATGTCTGTGGATGTCCAAGGAAAGAAGTTTCCTTTCTCCCTCATTTTTGGGTTATGTAAAGAAAACAGGGACATGGATAGATTTTTGGCTTAAGGTAAACTCAGATACCACTGTAGGTATTAAAGAAGGATTAGTTCTCAAATAAACCCTATCTCTGTAGAAGATGAGATAAAGTTGACCCACCATTAGAGCTTGCTACTCAAATACCCTTCTTGCAGAGGTTGGAACGATAAGCAAAACTGTTTTCCATGCTAAGAGCCACAAGTCAGCCAGATGACCTGATTCAAATGAAGCAAGTGTAGCTTCTTTAACACAAAATTAAGATACTAAATAGCAGCCACTGGTTTTCTGGGAGGCTTCTTACGGAAAACCCCTTTCAACAAACATTTGCACTTGAAATTGAATTGAAAAAGGGAGATCCATGGGCAGACATGTGGAAATAGCTGATAAATTATCCTTAACAGAGGAGTAAGACAGGCCTACAGGAAAGCAACCCACAAAAATAGTGTAAAACCAGTGAAACATAGCCCTGTATTGGTGCTGCTTCTTTTGTTGGCAACAACTAGTAAACCTTTACTATTTGCTAATATATGATTTTCTAGTAGCAGGCTTTCTTACCTCCATTAATACCTGCTGCACATCCTCAGAAAACATGTGCCTAAAAGATATTAACAGCCTGTCAGACAGGTAGTCAGCTGCAGTAGCTTGGGGCTGGGATGCTCATATATGAGTAAATCCAGTCTGGGAGGAAGCTTGTGGCAACTGCCCCTGGCCAGTTCCAAAAGACGGGAGAACCATTGTTGCCTGGGCCAGAAGGGAGGTGCCACAGTGATTTTTGAGGAGTCCTTCTGAATCTCCACAAGTACCCTGGGCATCAATGGAAAAGGTGGAAAAGCATGCAGGAAAATTTCTGTCCAAAGAAAAGAAAAATGTGGATACCCTGCAGCCCGCAGTGGGCTATCACAGGAGCCAGACACTTTGCCAACACTCTTGGAGCAGTGGGTAGCCCAAGGAGCAAGGCGAAGAACTGATAATGTGATCCAGACACTGAAAACCTTAAGGAACACCCGAAATCTGGATAAATAAGAATGCGAGGAAATGTATCTTTTAAATACAAGGTTACTAGAAAGCTAAAATGAGGAAAGAGGGGGTAATAGATTATGAAGTGAAATCACTTTAACTTGGGCACTATCATTAATGGATTCAGGAAAGAAAAATCCAGAACTGATCTCCAACAGTTTTTTTTTCTTTGGCAATAAAAACATCTGTGAATAAAATCCTTTTCCTAAATGAGGAAGAGGAACAGCTTATATTACCCCCTGAGATAGCATATGATGTAAACCAGGAGGAAAGAGAAAAGCCTGGTTTGGTGAATAAGGAGGAATCCCCTAAAAAGTAAGAATTTCTTCCCACTGCAATCTGAAACCTAGATGGATCACATTCAGGACTCATTTGACTGAAACAATCTGCTGTGAAAGACAGATATGGAGAATCAGATTTTCTGAAAAGGTTAAGGGATTACCAGGGTGGGAGGGACATGGTCCCTCATATAGTCATACTGATTTGACTGTCCTTTGTTCTTGGGGGTGTCCAGCTTTCTTTTTGGAACCTCCCTGCCATTGCCTTTTAAATGTCTGTTTCCCACCATCTGCTGAGACTGTTGATTGATTGATTGATTGATTGATTAATTGATTGATTTTTGCCAAAAGTTAGACAAGGGAGAAGACAACCCCTTGGAAAACTTAAAGGAGGAGCACTGCAAAATCTGAGAGATTCCTTGAATCATCTTTCACATCTCAATACACTCTTTGATAAACTCTGCAGAAGGAGGTCCAAAAAGTAAATCTCTATCCAAGACAGAATTTAAAATTTCATTGTTGACATCTTCTGAGAGGTTCAGAGAATGCAGTCAAGCAAAAGCAACCCTGAAAGTAGTATCTGCAGAATCATAGGTACACTTTAACAATGAGTAGGGAGGTGAGAAATAGAATAAGCTAAATTGCACAATGTGGATTTTTCCCCACAAGAGGAAACCAATGTCAAAATATTCCTCATACTTTGACAGTTAGTCAGGATATACATCAATATATGATCCTGACAATTTAGAATCCTAAAATCAATGTTGCACAAGCATATACTTTTTCCCAAACTTGCTCCCATCCTTATCAGGAGAGGGATTACAATTAGCAGAATGTTAAGCAGCGGCTGGAGCTACTGGGTCAGGCCTGGGATTAGTTTATAATAATTTGAAAGAATAAGGAACTTTCCACAGTCTGTTTGCTTTCTTTAAAGCAACAGGCTGACTATCAGGGAAATAGCAGGCTGCGACAAAAACAGTCTCCAAGGCTGACAGAACTGTAGGGATAGCAGATGGTTCTTGAAATACCAGTTGTAACAAATCATATTTTCTTAAGTGTTGAGAAACCTCAGTATTTCCCCCCTCCTGGAAACAGCCTTACAAGAAGGGCTGCACAAGACCCTGAGCCGGGCCCAATAAATTACTCCAGGAGAATAGAAATGTTTAGTTATTTTTTGTCTATTTTTGACAGGAATTTGTGTAAAACAGACACATTATTGCCATCAAGAGTTTCCCCATGGGTAGGCACAGCATTCTGTTTAAGCAGGAACACATTCTGAGTTCCTTGTCCACTGAGGGAACCACAAAAGCTGAAAAGGATGTGGCTATGCCCTGGTCCATGGTGGCTGTATGGACTACACCAGAGTGATTCAAACAGAAAGATGAGTGGTCTGAGAAATCCAGCTTTGGTTACAGCAGAGTCACCATTACTTTGTTCCATGGTCAAGCTGAAAATGGTGATTGTTTCATAGAGAAGCTTAGCAGCAATATTTAGTAAATTAGGAAAGTAGCAAACAATTAACTTTTTTCCCACAAAGAAAAAAAAAACATAGCAAAAAGCACTTCAAATACTCTCCCTAGCCCAAAATGTAAAACAAACACAGTTTCTCCACAGAAAGAGTAGTTTTAAAACAACGTTTTACCACAAAAGTAAAAAAGCGAGCTCCCGTTTAAAACTACATAAAAGTCATGAGACTGTCAATAAAAGCACTTTTCTCTAGCTTAAAGGAAAAAGTACATTTTCTAAAGTAAAACAGAAATGTAAAAGGGTTTTTTCCAAAGAGACCTTATCACTCCAGCAGCAGAACAGCGTCAGCTGACCGCTTCTTCAGCGGGAAAGCACAAGAGGGCTTACCACCCAAACCTGACTTTTTAGTCAGCTCATCTCAAGCTGACTTATGTTATGGACACATGGAAGGTGCTCTGAAGATTTGGAAGCTGTTTGTCTGTTATATCCTATGCATGATAGAACCAACATTTAGCTAAAGAAATTGCAACAGTGTTCATAATGATACACATCTTAATGTTATGTGAATTCCTTTTAGGTATGTTAGAATCTGTGGAAGACTGACATTGCCTAAAAACACACTATTGGGGTGGAAAGGGATTAAGCTAGTATAAGAAAGCCTTGGGAGAAGAGCTGCAGGTCATCCCTGGCAAAGCAGTTAGGACCATCTACAATCACTTCTCTGGCTGAGACATTCTGTACCCCCTCTGAACAACACTAGAAGCTAAGCCAATTGTTGAAATCAATAATTGTTTGTATTGCAACATTATTATTGGCGATGGTAGAATGCTGCGCATATTAACCTCAGACATATATTTTGAAAGATCCATCATGTCTCTCTTCACATAGTCCAGGGAGTTATGTCCCAAGTCATTTACACAGATGTGAGCTATCACTGAGTCAGTTGTGTACTTCTGGTACAAGGACTTCAGCACTGAGTCCTGGCACCTGATAAGCAATTGATGGTGATCCTCATTTTCCATAGCCTGGTGAGTGGTATATCAACGTGTCTAAATATGGACTCACCTATGACTAGGATACCGGATTGCATGGGGGTTTGCCTCATGAGCTTTTGAACGGCATTAGCGTGACTCTTAAATGTATGTTTCATGGTAGGTGCTTTCAGTGATGTCTGTTTGTGACATTGCTGAGGATACTTGTCTCTTAGGTTACATTTAGAAGGTCGTTCTGGTTTACTTAGGTTACTTTAAAGAGCCTCTGTATATGCAGGTATATGTGCTTTGTCTGAGCTGTGCATGCTTTGTTCAGTGTTGTGTTTTGTGGTACTGAGAACATACTTGTTACTTGCTGTGGCTTTGTGAACTTTGCATCCAATAACATTGTAGAATTACATCTTTCACACACTATGTCTGCTGGGTTTAATAAGGCATTGTCAGTAAACATGAGACAATTACTATATTGGCTCATGATGCCCATGCCAACCAAGCTGGCTACAGAAATGGCTGGAAAGTACAGATCCATTGCTCCAGGTGTTTACTAATGCGGGCTGAAAGTGGGTGTTGTGCCTAGGATTATGGAGTTGGTTTACTGGAGATGCTATTTGTCTACAACAAATAATCTAAGTCTACACACAAAGAACAACGTGCAACCTAGTATGAGCCACATCATTTTCACACACCTCGGTAGTAGGTAACATTCACATTTAGCTTGGAAACCTTCTACCACCAGAAGGAACCACTACACTAATTAAACCAAAAACTCACTAATTTTCAGTAAAAACAGAACAGTTTTTGTGCACTCAGTATTGAGCAATTTTATCAAATGTCTCTTAGCCTAGTGTTCCAGGCTTCAATCAGATTAGTCCATTCATGTTTAATCTGATTACAAAAGGGAGCACTAAGCTACTTCCCTGTTACCTAAATGCAAAATTAACTCAAAATGCCTTGTTTGGTTTTCACTTGGGCACATTATTTATTATTTATTTATTTTACATTTGTTGACTGGGTTAGTCCGACTGAGCTGATAGTCCTTTTTCAGCAGAGGCCCGGGGAGAAAAGCTCCATATATTTCAAATAATTTAAAAATAATTCTATAACATCTCAAAATAGTATATACAGATTCTAGGCCAAATAAACAATAACTTGGAAACATCTCAAATAATATTCACAAATTATATTGCATACAGTAGTAATGAAAAATCATGCAGATCTAACAATAAATTAGTAATACAAATTCAATAGCACTAAGAGTAAAGAGGAGTCAGGATACAGAATAGGCAGTGTGCAATTTATGTGAAGGAAGGTATGTCATGGAGGGTCAGTACAAGGGCAGGACCAGTGGCTTTTTAAATATTCTTTGGTTGCTGTTTTGAACTGGTTTCGTTGTATAATAGACCTAATTGCAAATGGCAGTTTGTTCCAGGAAATGGTAGGATTGAAACTATATAGGTTGCAGCCAGTTTTTGAATTAGGTATGTAAATTTGCAGTAGATCCTGGTCTGTGCTGTGGAGAGGCCTATGAGTGTATAGGGAGATGAAAGGAGATAGATTAGGAAAGTAAGATGGCTGATATAAGATGGTATGAATAATCTGGAGTTGATTGAAAAGAAGCAGATGGGGGAATTCTAGCCAGTTTAGGTATTTAAGAGAGAGACAATAATGAGATCTGTATATTTATTTGATGGGCTGCAAATCTAGCCACCTTGTTGTAGGTTGATTCAAGTTTAGATAAGAGGGAAGAGTTGAGATTAGTTAGAATTCGTGAGGCATACAATAGGTTAGGTCGGAGGTAGGCTTGAGAGAGGGTTACCTTAGCTTTATTTGTAAAGAACTTGTTCCTGTAGAGGAGGGCCGAGTTTTTGGTGAGTCTTCCTTACATAGTTATTTACATGGAAGTCAGACTTAAGATGGTCATCAATGATGACCCCTAGGAGTTTTGTACTAGTTTCAACATCAGTAAGAGTGTTATTTAGAGATAATATAGAGAAAGTTGATTTAAAATGGATAACATTTTGGGGAAGAAAAAGTAAAAGCTTAGTTTTCTTAGGGTTTAGGATAAGCTGGTTGTTAGTGAGCCAAGTTTCTACTGAGTTGAAGGATGTCTGGGTGGCACTGAGGAGGTCAGTGGGAGTATCAACAGTAGTGATAACTGTAGAGTCATCTGCATAATGAACAAAGGATGATAGAGGACAGGAAGTATAGAGGTGATTAGTAAAGATATTGAATAGCAATGGGCCAAGAATGGATCCCTGGGGACACTCATTTTGACTGGGAGGGGAGAGAGCAGACTGCTATCTCACAGACTGAAGTCGGTCAGAAAAATAGCTAGAAAACCAGGCCACAGTAGAGGTAGAGAAGTTGAGGTCAGTTACCTTATTAAGGAGAAGGGGGTGAGACACAGTATCAAAAGCTTTTGATAGGTCCAGGAATAAACAGCAAACAAGGTTCTTATTATCTCTGGCTGAAGAGATAGTATTAATGAATGATAATAGGGCAGTAGGGGTGCTGTGCTTAGGGCGAAAGCTGTGTTGTGCGGGTGTAAGCAGAGTTTCCTGTAGGAGGTGTTGGAGTACTTGGTAATGGATGCATTTTTCAAGCACTTTAGAAAGAGGAGAGAATATAGCAATAGGTCTGAAATGAAAGATTTCAGAGGAGTTACCTCCTTTGTGTATAGGTAGAGTGTAAAATTGTTTCCAGGTAGAGGGAACCTTGGATTCGGTGATACAACAGTGAATCAATATTGATACAGGGATAGCAAGAGAGTCAACTGCAACTTGAAGGAAATAAGGAGGGATATTATCTGTGGATGTAGAGCATGGTTTTAGTTTAGAGATTAGAGATTTAATATAGTTGGTGGAAACAGGATGGAAGGAGAAGATATTGGGAGTCTTTGTAGTAGGAGAGATAGCAGGAAACTTAGCAGGGCTGGTTGAAGAAGGGATAGAGTTTACTATCTTAGAAATAGATACAATGAAGTAAGAGTTAAAAATGTTGGCTGTTTCTTCTGGAGTCTTAATAGGACAGGGGTTGGGTGAAGAGGGGTCCCCAGGGTGCAAAATTTGACTGATGGAGTTCTAGAATATTTTGGGATTAGTTTTTTGTGCAGATGTGGGGTTGTAGTAAAAGTGTTTTTTGTCTTTGTGGATATGCTTTTTTGTTAGATTTCTAAGTTCTTTATATTTTTGCAGGTGGATAGGAAGTTTTGTTTTTACCCACACTTTCCACACATGAGGTTCAGTTTCTTCATTTGTAGATTAGATTATTTGTCTTAGACAAGTAGCAGCTCCAATAAATAAATGGCTGACTTCTTGTGGAGTATAAATAACTGGGAAAATGAAAGCTCTAAACAACTAAAACTCTAGCCAGTAGTTTTTATTTTCCCAAAATGGCAACTATCACCCACACTCTTACCAGGTTTAATGACCATAAGCTAAAGCAGGAGCTGGGTCACATTCTTATACCCAGTATGACACCATGGTATGTGCCAGCAGTAGACCCAAACCCCACCAAGCAGGGGAACAAAACAGAAAAGTAATAAGCAAACTTTACAATAAAAGGAGGAGACTTTACAAAAAAAGGCCAAATTTCAAGTAGAAAAATCATCCCTGATCAGCATTAGTAAGAAACTGAGGGCCCTCATCAAGTCAACTAAAGCTAATTTTGAAAAGAAAGTTACCAAGGATGCCAAGGATAACCATAAGACCTTCTATGGCTACGTCAAAAACCTAAATGGCAATGCTCAGGTCTGTTCTGAGCTAGTACAAAATGGAACAAAATACACTGACCTTTCTGACATTGCCAACATCTTGGCTGACAAGTTCAGTGCAAATCCCCCCCCCCCCCCACCACCTACAGGACCTATTACCATTCTAGGGGATTGTGTAAGTCCAATTATTACTGATACGTTGGTTAACAAGGCTCTATCTAAAGCTAAAAACACTGCCTCCATGGGACCAGATGGTGTCCCAGGCTGTGTCATACGCGAGCTCCAAAAGGAATTAACCCCGCATCTTAATACCCTGTTCAGTCTCAGCCTCTCCACAGGATATGTGCGCCCATAGAATGGTGCACGGCAATGGTGGTCCCGCTACACAAGGGTGAGGCCACAACTGACCCTGGCAACTACCGACCAATAAGCCTGACCAGCCTGATCTGTAAGGCTATGGAGCGAATTATGGAACTCATAAATGGAGAGATTGGGAACCTCCAGTCGCTGGACCCCACACAGTTCAGCTTCGTCAAAGGCAGATCATGCCTCCTGAACCTGGTGGATTTCTTTGAGACAGTTACTCAGGCTATAGATAAGGGAAAGGAGGTACACATGGCTTACCTTGACCTTGCTAAAGCATTTGACACCATTCCCCATTCAGGTATTATTGATAAGCTCACCAGCCTGGGCATAAACCCTTATGTCACAAGATGGATCACAAACTGGCTCTCAGACAAATCCCATAAAGTAAGAGTAGCGGAATCTATGTCCGAATCCAGACCAGTAACGAGTGGTGTGCCTCAGGGCTCTGTCCTGGGGCCCCTCCTGTTTGGCATATACTTCTCAGAAGTACAGGCAAGCACGGAAGGGCTGTGGCTGACTAAGTTTGCGGACAACTGCAAACTGGGTGCTATAATAGAGTCTCCAGCTGACATGGAGATCCTCCAGAAGGGCCTAAATGAGACTGATGCATGGTGTCAAAGCCATGGTCTCAAGTTAAATGCAAAAAAATGCGTAGTAATCCCCTTTGGAAAAAACAGAGTACCCACAAACTACAACATAGGAGGTAATCCCCTGAAATCTGAAGAAGATTAAGGGATCTAGGGACCCAAGTAGATAGTCAGCTTTCCTTTGATAACCATGTTGACAAAGTGGTTAGAAAATCCTTCTATGTAACCCATCTGATCATGAAAGGGTTCGCATCAAGATCTAAGGATGTAATGGTGCCCCTCTACTCTTCCCTCATCAGACCCATTATTGAGTACAATGCACCAATTGGAATGTACCTGGCTAGACATCTCCAGTAGCTGGAGAGACCACAAAGGTACCTAACCAAGAGGATTACTGGCCTCAAACAGTTGCCCTATGCAGCACAATTGAAAAAGCTAAGACTGTTCTCTGTTGCATACTGCTTTCTCAGAGGCAATCTCTGTCTAACGTACAGAGCCATGTCCAACCCAGAATTGTTGAACATGCTCCATCTTAGCAAAACCAAATCTACTCAAGCTACATGCTCTAGGGATATAAACCTCAACACAACAACGAATAGAACATGCTGGAGGGATAGATTCCCTTCGCAGAGACTTCCCTTACTATGGAACAGGGTCCCGATCTACATAAGACAGAGCCCCTCACTATCACTCTTCAAGAGGAACCTTGATGAGTGGATGGGTAACAGAAAGTTCACACCGGGGATCACACCAACAGCACTACTAGATAGGGGCCAATGGTACTAGCTGCCAGTACAAGGATCTAGGGAACTACTAAAGGGGTGGTGAATACCGCACAACGTGGCTGGGCTAATATATGCCTTTGGGCAGATAGCCCAGTACCAACCTATGAACCTATATATTAAGCTGTCCATTGCAAAAGTGAGACCATGTCTTTTTTCAGTTTCTTAGTGATGTCCTACATGTGTAAACTATACCATCTTTATTGAACAGTTATGAAAATGAATTTATTAATTAATTTAAAATTAATGTACTCCTTGATGAACTCCAAGGATGCAGCACCACAGAAACAAAAACTCAGTTCTCAATGGAACAAATCGGATCTGCAGTATGAGTAATACTGGGAACAAGACAGCAAGTCACAGTACAGACTTACCTGCAGTTCTAAATTCTGTCTCAAGAGAGCAGCCTCTCACCTGGAAGATATCTGGAGAGCAGCCTGTGCCATTATACATTTCATGCCAATCAAATGTCTGCTGCACCATTAGAGATTTCCGGTTTTCTGTTTAAATGTTCAAATGGAGACAAACTGTACATGCTTTAGGAAGGATTAATGTCATGGAGAAGGGGAATATTTGCTGAATTTTGTCTGTATTCACAAATGCTAAGGACTTTTGAACCATGCAAATTTAAAAAGAAAATAAAAGAAAAAAAATCTTCTCATTTGGCAGGTACTGTTATAAATAATGGTGTTAGTAATTCATATTCTACCTCAGTAAATGCATCATCCCAATAACTCAAAATACTCAAGACAGCAGAGTGATGAAATGCAAGCGTGTTGTACTCAGCAGAAAGAAACAGCATTGTATGTCTCACTCATCATGGATCAGTAGGCATGCAACAAACGTAGAAAACACAGATAAAAGATAAAACATGTTAGTGCTTAGAAAGGAGAAGCTTTAACAATTTATTCTGGCTGCCTTAACAGTGACTGTCATCTGCTCATGATAATTACAGACTACAAAATCACACAAAATGAGAGATAAGCTATCCAACTGATTAAAGACATCAAGCTACACAGGCTAAAACTTTTTATTTGAAAGGTATCATCAGGAAATACCTCAGAAATAATCTCATCCTAATCCTCCTTCAGGTATTTCCTACTGAAAGCATTTCAGCAATAAACATTGCTTTTAATCTTTTTCATCTCCCCTTCCTCTCTTCAGCAAGGAATTCTTTATCTTGATAATTTTGCTTTGTCTTTTCAAAATTATGCAGAAGTAACACTTATTCCTTTTGTAAAGTGTACTATCTTGATGTGATGAGCCATTAGACATGGTTTATATAAAGACAGCTATACAATTTAGTCAGCATGCTATAGTGGAAATTCATGCAAGAATGATGAAAAAAACCCTCTCTAAAGGCGTTAATGACACCTTCTGAAAAATAAACTGATGTGATGAAAGGAGGATCTTATATAATCTTGATACTAGTAGTCAGCCAGGGAATGGAAATTATGGTTGTGCAAGTAAACTTATAACAGTGGATGTTTGAATGAGAACTGCTGCAATAGCCTTAGCTATATGGGTTATATCCTGCCAAGGATAGAACAGACAGCCAGCTTCCAAAGCTTCAGGGTATCTGCCTTGCACATAAACTGTCAGGCAGCTCAAGTGGAGCTGACTAAAAGAGAAGTTTGGGTGCCAAGCATATTCCGTTTCCTTCCAGCAGAAAGAGAGGCTGTGTCCTGAAAGGACAATGTTGGGAAGAGCAAAAAATAAATAATCACACCACAGCATAAACAGCATATCAAAAAACAAAGGGGATGGAGAAAGAGAGCAGCTACTGTGGCAGTGATCATTCAAACATCTACTGTTATGGTAAATACTTACACAACTGTACTATGCTCATCATATTAATCACTGCTGCAGAAGCCTTAGCTGTATGGGTAGATTACCCCAGTTTACTAAATCTGGGAGGTGAAAGAAGAGGAGTTCAGGAGTCCCTGGAGAATGGTCCTTGCAATTCCTGATCTAGACCTAAAGAAGGAATCAAGCTTATAATGCTTTGTAAAGATACATACAGAGGACCAAGTTGCTGCTTTTAGAATACTTGTAGAATATAATCCTTTCCAAAACACCATAGATGAAGCCAATGCCCTGGTAGAGTTGGCCTTGACCCTGCCTGGAATAGTTTTGATGTGTTGGGTATAAGATTATAGACTTAGACAACCATTTGTAAATAGTCTGTTCTGACACAGGTTGTCCCTTCTTTTTCACATTCATAAGAAATGGACATCCAAGGTAAGGTATGGACAATGCTTTCCTTCAGAAAAGAAAACAGGGAGGTAGGTAGTTTGTCTTAAGTAAAACTGTATGCCACTTTAGGCATAAAATAAAGACTAGTACTCCAAGAAACCCAGTCCCTGTGGAAACTGAGGTAGGGGTTACTTACCATACGAGCTTGCAGCTCAAGATACTGTTCTTGCAGAGGTCACAGCAATCATTGAAACTGTTTTTCATGTTAAAAACCCTCACGCAATCCAGGTTAGCTGGCTCAAAGGGAGCTTCTCTAACACAAAATTAAGATCCTAAGGAGGGACCAACGGTTTCCTGGAGGCCTCTTAGGGAAAACCACTTTCAAAAACGTTTTGACATGAGAATGCATTCAAAGAGGAAGATCCATTGGGAGACATGCTGAAATGGCTAATAAATGAACCTTAGTAGAGGAGTAGGAAAGGCCATAGAGTAGTAACATAGGATAATAACTCACACCAAATATTGTAAAAGAAGAGAACAATTAGCCCTGGATGGGTGCTGGTTATGTTATTGGCACCAACAAGAAAACCTTTTCTATTTGCTAATTTACGATTTTCTAGTAGCAGGTTTTCTTGCCTCCATTAGAACCTGTTTGTAGATCCTCAGTAAACAGGTGCATAAAAGGAATCAAGACCCTATCATCAAGACAGTCAGTTGGAGTTGATTGGTGTCCAGGTGTATACATCATCCTTGTGTTTGTTATTGTGTGAGAAGATCCAGTCTGTAAGGAAGCTTAGGGTAACTGCCCCTAGCTGTTTCCAAAAGAAGAGAGAACTACAGTTGCTTGAGCCAGGAGGGAGTCACCAACATGATCTTGGGGGATTCTTTCTGAATCTTCAGAAGTACCATGGATATTAGTGGAAAGAATGGAAAAGCATACAGGAACATTCCTATCCAAGGAAAAGAAAAGGCATCTGTCATCTAGGCCTTCTTGACTGGAGTCCTGGAGCAGAATCTTGCCAGCTGGTTGTTCAGACAGGAGGCAAAGAGGTCTACTTGAGGAATTTCCCACAGATGGATCAAATCTTGGAAGACACTCTGACCTAGTTTCCATTCGTGTCTGCCTTTGTCCTGCTCAGCTTGTCTGTCACACTGTTATGCCCTGACAGAATGTAGGATGCCTGTAGAGTGAGATTGTGCTGTGCTGTGAAGCTACATACCAAGCTAACAGATCTAGCTTGCAAAGAAGCTATAACCTGGCCTGGTTTCCCCTTGACTGTTGATGTACCACATGATCGTGCTATTGTCTGTAACAACTTAAAGAGGTCCTGGGGACTGATGATTATTCAGCGAGTTCAGTGATTTGATCAGGGCAAGCATCTCTTTTATATTTATGTGCTTGCACTTATCCCTCCTGAAACTGCTCTCCAAGCAAAGTCTGAGGCATCTGAGGTGGATGCCTGCTTTGAAACATGGAGGGAGAAGGGGAAACCTGGATTTAGGGATATCACTTGTCTCCACCAAGTGATTTCTCTTCTGACAAACCCCAGCACTAGGCCTGGAAAAGACAACGGGTGTTGGTGCTGGAACCAAAGAGACTTTGGATACCAATGTATCTTTCTAATGTGGAGTCTTGCCAAGGGTATCATGAGAATCATAGAAGCCATGAGACACAAAAATCCTGAGATATTCCCTAGCAGTGACTGAAGTCTGAGTGAAAAACCCCAAAAAAGATCTAGATATATTTCTATTTTTCTCCTGTACAAGGAAAGCTCTTTGAACTGTAGGGTCTAGTTGTTATCCCAGAAACACAATCCTGTGAGAAGGAGTCAAGGAAGACTTTTGAAAGTTCTCTTGAAATCCCAGCTTATCTGAGAGATCTGCCACCTAACAAAGAGATTTCTGGCACTTAGAAAAAGACTCTGCACAGATAAAAAAGTCATATAAATATGGAAAAATGTGGATACCCTGTGCAATGCACTATGACTGGAGCTAGACACTTTCAGAGCACTCTTGGTTCAGTGGCTAGTTAAAGGGTAAGGCAGAGAACTGATAATGTGATCTAAGCACAAAAAACTTAAGAAACATCTGAAATCTGGAGGAATAGGGATGAGATATATATCTTTTAAATCTAGTGTTACCAGGAAACTTGAATGAGGAAGAAGAGGTAACAAGTTGTGAAGTGACATGAGCACTATCACAAACAAGTTTAGGAAAGAAAGATCCAGGACTGGCCTCCAAGCATTTTCTTTTTTGCACTAAAAACATCATTAAATAGATGCCCTTTCCCACCTGAGAAGGGGGAACTAGTTCTATCACTCCCTGGGACAGCATGTGATGAAGGACAATTGGAAATAAAATAATCTGATCTTGAGGTTGAGGAATTACACCCTGGAGAGGAGGAAACCCCTCCTACTGCTATCTGTAACCCTGATGAATGATCTTCAGAACCCATTTGTCCAAAACTATCTGGTGACAGAGAAAGTGGAGATTCAGACTTCCTGGAAGACAAAAGTGAGTGCCAGAGTGGGGGGTGAGGGTTGGAACAAAGTATTTTAAATAGTCATTCTGACTTATTGGACTGTCCTTGATTGTAGAAGCTTCCAGAATTCTTCTTGGACCTTCCCTTGACATTTTTTCTGAAATGTCTGTTTTACTTGCATTTTATTGAGACTCTTTATTTTGTTTCTTACCAAAATTGGATGAAGAGTTAGAGAACCCCTATGAAAATGTGGAAAAGGAGGGTTGAAAAATCTTAGAGATTCCCTGTATCAGCTTACCCCTTTCATCACATTTTTTAATCACGTCTGAAGCAAAGGGGCCAGAAACTAAATCTCTGGCCAAAGAAGAATTTAAAATCTCATTTTTAATATCATCTTGGATTGTTCTGAGAACATAGCTATGAAAACCTCCTCAAAACAGTACCAGTGGCCATAGCCCTTGAAGAAATATTAACAGTCATACACATGCTCTGATACAATGAGTAGTGACTTGAACATTAGAAGAAATTAAATTATTTAAAGAAGATTTTTTCCTTACAAGAAGACAAAAAAATAAGTTATGTACTCACCGTAATGTTCCATGTGTGTTGTCTATCTTCACGTTCATTCTTACCTGGAAGGGTTTGGATCCGATCCTCGGATCCGACTTGGCCTTATATGCAAGCTTGAGGTCTTCCACTAGCTCGTGGCTAAACCCCATTCCAGCATGTCCTAGGAACATCTCCCAGATCTTGTTTGCAGTCATAATAATAATAAGAAAAAAATACTTTTATAATATCTCAGAGTGCAGTCAAGAAGGTCAGAGAACAATGATGTCCAATTGTAGCAACTTGGTCTTCCAGGAGTAAATTTGGCTGGGGAAAAGGAGGGTGGGATGTAAGAATAAAGGCAAAGATGGAGAACACACATGGAATGTTATGGTGAGTACATAACTTCTTTATGTGTTGTTGTCCTATCTCGCCTTCATTCTTACCAGGATGGGACAGCATCTCTAGCACCATTTTTCTTGGGTGGCTTAAGGGAGAATATTCTTCAGAATTGTGGAGCCAAAAAAAGAGGTCCTGTTCCCAGAGGACAAGTCAACTTTGTAATGAGTGATAAAGGTATGTGGTCTTGCCCATGTTACTGCAGCACAAATGGTATCAATTGGTAGTCCAGCCAGCAAGGCAGAGGAGGTTGCAGTGGCTCTTGTAGAGTGGGCTTTAACTCTTTGGGGGGAGATCTCTGTTTTGAGGTTTATAGATGTAGGTTATGCAATCTGAAAGCCATTTTGACAGTGTCAATTTAGAAATCGAGTTACATTTCTTTGAATCTGAAAAATATATAAATAGATGGTCAGATTTTCTGAAGTTCTTAGTCCTGTGTAAATAGAAGAGTAATTGCCTATCCACATCTAGCTGATGCAACAAGTATTCTGCCTTATTTTCATAATTTGGGTAAAATACTGGAAGTTCTATAGATTAGTTCAAATTAGATTCTGAACAAACTTTTGGCAAAAAGTAAGGGTTTGTTCTTAAGGATACCCTGTCTTTGTGGAAAAGCAAGTGTGGGGGGGTTATTGACAAGGTTTGTAGCTCTGACACCCTCCTGGCAGAGGTAATAGTTATCAAGAGATACTTTTCCATGTCAAAAACTTGAGTTCGCAAGATGATGCTGGCTCAAAAGTGGGAAAATTTAAATGGGATAGGACAAAATTTAAGTCCCATGGTGATGGGGGGTCTCTCATAGATGGTCGTAGTAACAGAGTACCTTTTAGAAATGCTTTGCACAGCCTATGAGACATGATGTTGAGGCCAGATTCACTGATATGAAAACTAGAAATTGCTGCTAGTTGGATTCTTATGGTAGCTACAGCTACACCCTCATCGAATAATTTTGCTAGAAATTCTAGAACGGAAGTGACTGGGACAGTAAAGGGATCAATATGGTTATGAGAAGCCCATAAAGAGAATCTTTTCCATTTGCTTCTATATATCTTTCTTTGTTGACGCCTTATGCGAAGATATTAGTATATATTTAACTTATGAAGATAGGTTAGGAAACCTGGTTATGGTTGGAATCAGAGCAGCTGAGCTGTTAATTTGAAGGTCTGAAGGGGAGGGTGGAGCATTCCTGATGTGTGAGTCAAAAGGTCTGGAACTGGGTCCAGAATCTAAGGCTCCTCCCAAAGATGAGGCCACAGGAAGGAGAACCAGATCTGATGAGGCAAGTATGGGGAGATGAGTATTAAGTCCCTTCCCAAACAACTGGCTTTCTGAAGAACTTTGGGTATCAAGGGAAAAGGAGGAAAAGAATAGAGGAGGCCCGAGGGCCAATCATGGACAAGTGCATCCCTTGGTGACTCCTCCAGAGGGGGGATAAGGGCAAAGTAGCTGTTGCATTTGGTATTCATGGATGTTGCAAAGAGGTTGCAGCAAGGCTGGCCCCATTTGCGGAAAATCTTTCCCACCACTTCCTGTTTTAGAGACCATTCCTGAGGCATAACAATCGCTCTGCTGAGTCTATCTGCTATCACGTTGATTTCCCCGGGATATGCATTGCTATAAGAAGACATTGGGAGGAGGTCGCCCACTGCCATACTCTCAGGATCACTCAACAAATGGGGTAAGATCTGATTCCACATTGTTTATGTACCAGACCACTGACATGTTGTCTATCTGTATTGCAATAGTTCCCAGTGGAAGAGAGTCCCGGAATGCTTGCAACTCTAGAAGCTCTGCTCTCATCTCTAAGAGCCTCGTGATCCTGCCAGGTGCCTTGGACAGTCTTTCCCAGATAATGTCCCCCCCCTCTATCTCAGAAGCGTCCATGGTCACTGTGGCGAATGGTTGGTGAAGTACAAATGATCATCCTAGTGTCACCTGAGTGGAGTAAAGCCACCAATGAAGGTCTTTCCTGCAAGTTTCTGTTATTATTTTTTAGGACATCGGTAATTCCTGCATTGACCATTGAGTGGACAGTAGCCACTGGATAATTCTCATGTGCAGATGTGCTAATGGGACCAGAGTTGTTGCTGCTGCCATGGTCCCCAAGACTTTCAAGACTTTCAAGACTATCCTTGCTTGAGCTTTTTTCTTTGTAAGAAGACTTAAGATCTGGCGTCGTAAAACTTGAACTCATTCTGGAGGAAGTCTGGCCATCATGTTTCTTGAATCCAACTCTGCTCCTATAAATACGACATGCTGAGAAGGCAACAAGGCAGATTTATTGTAATTCTTAGGTGAGAGCAGAGTCACAAAGTGGTATCTCTTGCTTTTATTAGTAGATGCTCAGTGGTGGCGGATAGGAGCCAGTCATCTAAATATGGAAACACCCGGAATCCTAGGCATCTCAAGTGAGCCGCAACTACTGCCATACATGTGGTGAACATTTTGAGGGCTGTAGTGAGTCCAAAGGGCAGAGCTTGAAACTGGTAGTGACTGGTTCCCAGCTGAAAACGCAGATGTCTCCTGGATTGCATGTTCATTTTTATGTGATAGTACACATAGGTAGGTACTAGGCTATTGGCTTAAGGGCCTAGTAAGCCTAGCCAACAAGGTTCCCAGGCTTACGCCACCCAAGAAAGTTAATTTCCTGTGCCGCTGTCAAGCAGAGCCACAGAAGTGATCCCCAGGGTGTATTTCCTATTTCTCATCCACTCATCAAGATTTTTCTTGAAGAGTGCTAATGAGGAACTTTGCTTGACATAGATTGATAGCTTGTTCCAGAGTATAAGAAGTCTCTGGGACAGGAATTTATCCCTCCAGCATGTCCTGTTTATTGCGGTGAAAAGGTTTAGGTCCCTAGAGCATGTGGCTCGGATGGATTGGGATTTCTTTAGGTGTAGCATGTCCAACAGCCGTGGGTTTAACATAGCTTTATATGTTAGGCAGAGATCTCCTCAGAGCAGGCAATATGCTACAGAGTAAAGCTGGAGTTTTTTGAGACAGTCAGTGTAGGGCATCTGTTTGAAGCCAGTAATCCTCTTTGTGAGGCACTTCTGTGGCCTTTCCAGCTGCTGCAGATGTCTTGTGAGGTACATTCCAAAAGGGGCATTGTATTCTATAATGAGTCTAATGAGTGCTGAGTAGAGGGGAACAATGACCTCTTTTTTCCTGGATGAGAACCCTTTTGTGATGAGGTGTGCCACATAGAAGGATTTCCTGACTATTGTGGCGATGTGATTATCAAAGCAGAGACTACTGTCCACCTGGGTCCCAAGGTCTCATCACACATTCGGCATTAAGTAGACTGCCGTTTATGTGGTAGTTCATGGGAACAGAGTTTTTACCAAAGGGGGTGACAATGCACTTTTTGGCATTGAGCTTGAGGCCATGCCTCTGACACCAGGCATCTGTCTCAGTGAGGCCCTCCTGTAGGATGTCCCCATCATTTGGGGACTCAACTATGGCTCCTAGTTTGCAGTCATCTGCAAACTTCACTAGCCAGAGGCCTTCTGTGTTAGCCTGTACTTTAGAGAAGTGGATACCAAACAGGAAAGGTCCCAAGACTGAACCTTGTGGTACTCCACTTGTCACTGGTTTGAAGTCAGATTTGGAGTCTACAACTTTTACAGTGTGGGTTCTGTCAGTGAGCCAGTTGGCAACCCATCTTGTGATGCAGGGATTTATACCTAGTTTAGTTATAATTCCAGAATGAGGGATGGTGTCAAAAGCCCTGGTGAGGTCAAGATAGGCTGTGTGAACCACCTTACCCTCATCAACGGCGTTGTGACTGCCTCAAAGAAGTCGATCAGGTTCAGAAGGCATGATCTGCCTTTCACAAACCCGAACTGGGTGGGTTCCAGAGTTTGGAGGTTACCAATGTCTTTATTTATGAGTTCCATGATGATACGTTCCATGGCCTTGCAGACCAGGCTCATCAGGCTAATAGGGTGATAGTTCCCAGGCTCAGTGGTGGCTCCCCCTTTGTGGAGTGGGATAACTGTTGCCGTGCACCATTCAGTGGGCACAAAACCTGATGTGAGACTATGATTGAACATGATGCTTAGGTAGGTAGCCAGTTCATTCTGAAGTTCGTGTAAAACGCAGCCTGAGATGTTGTCTGGTCCCATGGATGTTGTGTTTTTGGTTTTAGAGAGTGCAGCTTTTACCTGCATAGATGTGATTACAGGGACTCTGCATTCTTCCTGTATAGATATGGGCCCTTTAGGAGGTGAGAGCGGGGTAAAGTTAGCAATGAACCTATCTGCCAGGATGTTGGCAATATCAGTTGGGTCTGTAATTTTCATGCTGTTCTGCTGTAACTCAGAGCAGATCTGGGTGCTGCCATTGAGATTCTTGACAGAGCTATAGAATACTTTGTGGCTGTCCTTAGAATCAGTGGTGATTTTGTTTTCGTGGTTAGCTTTAGAGGATCTTATAAGGGATCTCAGCTACTTACTGAGGCTGACCAGGGAGCTCCTCCACTCATGGGATTTTACTCTCTTTTGAAACAGCTTCTTCCTTCTGTTGTAGAGTTTGTTTATGGCAGGGGACCACCAGAGTGGCTTTTTTTTTTGGAGGATAGCATCTTGGTTCTGTTTGGGATAGCACGATCCATGCACTTGTGTAAGTGCTTATACAGTGCATTTGTGTAGGATTCAGAAGTTGTAACTGTATTGTCCATCTGCATGGGTGTCATGAAGTTCACCACTTATGTCTTAAGAAAAATAAAGTTGGCTTTGGAGAAATTTTTTACTGTGGTTTCATTAATGGTGGGTGGGTGGGGGCAGGATGCGGATATCTAGAGTGATTAGCTTATGGTCGGATCTGACCAACGAGGAGTTGACTTCAGGTGTGGAACACCGGTCACTCATGTTGGTAATGACTAGGTCTAGGATATTGTTGCCCCTGGTGGGGGTGTGGATAAGTTGATCCAGGGCATTGGAATTTATGAATTCCAGAAAGCATTGAGCGAAGGAGTTGGTACATGAGTAGCTTTCCCAGTTAATGGTGAGGTAGCTGAAATCGCCCATTATTAGGGTGTTTGGTTGAACCCTAATATTTTCCAGTATATCAAGAAAAGAGGAGTGGGAATCCTGGAGCATGGTGGGGGATCTGTAGCAAGCTACAATTTGGATTGCAGTTTTGCCCAGAGTTAGTTGCACTTGGATAACCTTGGATGCATTATGCTGCGCAACTAGCCTGGAGGTGTGGATATCCTTAATGAATATGGACATACCTCCGCCTTTGGTGTTCTGGTCCAGGTTAGATGGCCGAAAAGTGTGGTATGGCCTGATAATGCAGGGGTGCTCTCTAGAGCCTTGAACCAGGTCTAAGTCACTGCACAGATAGCGATGTTCTCCATTTTAAGGAGTGCTACGAGTGAGTGCATTTTGAGATTTAGACTGCTAGCATTGAGTTGCATTACCCTCAGTTTTTGCTTGCCTTTTCCTGTTATGGTAGTGAATTTCTCATTTGAACCTTGCCTAAAAAGGCACTATAGGGGGCAGCAAGAGCCTTAGCCAATATCCAGAATCCCAGGGGCGACAGGTCCAGGCCATCTCTGGCAAAGCATCATGGTCTGTCGACCATGTCGTCCCAGGCAGACAGATATTGGATCCCCCATAGAATGACACCAGAAGCTTAGCCAATTGTTGAAGTCAATCATTTTGTCCTTGTAGTGCTGTATCATTCTCGTTGATGGCAGGATGCTACTCAGGGCTAGGGTCATACCTGCCTGGGCTACAAGGTCAGAGAGCTCTTCCATGTCTCTTTTCATGTAGCCCAGGAGGTACATCTCAGGTCATTCACACCAACATGGACAATGACAGGGTCATATTTGTACTTGATGTGGAGTGATCTGAGTGCGTGGGTTATGTGGCGGATCCTGGCACCTGACAGGTAACTGACAGCAACCTTTTACTGGTTTAGCCTGGTGAGTGGGGCATCAGTGTACCTGACTATAGAGTCACCTATGACTAGTGTGTTGGGTATGTTGGTTTGCCTTATGGGCAGTGGTTTATTGGCACACTGAGTCTGTGGGCTGTGTCATTCGGGATGTGTTGGGGGGTGGAGGTTGCTTGCGTTTCTGCTTTGGAGGTCTCTGTTGCTTGAGCAGATTATTGTTGAGAGCCTCTGCGAATGTTTTTGTGTTTCTATGTGTGGATTTTGTTGGCATAGGTTTAGTGGGACTATGTGATGAGTGTGGTGTGATGCAAGTGTTTACCTTCTCCTCTTGACTGTCAAGTTCAGTTTTGGTTAAAGACAACTTTACTTCCAGTTTGGCTACATAAGTGCATCTCTCACAGGTTGTGGTGTTGAGTAGTAAGAGGAGAGGATTGTCTGTGTACATGAGGCAATTGCTACATTGCCTCAAGATGCCCAGAATCATCAGATAGACAGGAGAGAACACTGGGAGCTGACCCTTGGACATGCCTGAATAAAAAAACTACTTTCCTCTAGACAAGTGAGGAAAGTGAGTATAAGAGCTGTTTTTCTCTAAGCAAGTGAGGAAAGTTAAGTACAAAAACTGTTTTCCTCTAGGTAAAGAGGAAGGTCGAGTGCTGTAGTCATTTGTAGCTTATTTAGTGCTAACAACAAGTTCTGAACAAGTGTGAAGCAGGAATAAGCAAATTCAAGTGCTAAAACTAAGAAACTTGGAGATCAATCGAGCATATCCAATCGTCTTGTCCCAGAAAAGGGAGTATCGACTGCAGTGTTACCATCTAGAACTTGGACTTTCTTACTGATCTGTTTAGATTGCTAAGATTCAAAGCTGGTCTCCAGTCCCTTGCTTCTTTGGAACTAAAAAAAATCTTGAGTAAGTTCCAGATCCTATCTGGTCTATGGGGACTGTTTGGATCACTCTTTTGTCTAGCAGCTTTGAATTTCTAGAGTTCCCTAATCTGTTTGACTGGCTGGAATGTCTGGAATCTTTTTTATGATTGGGGTGGGAAAGGAAAAGGGGATGGAGTAACCTCTGGATATGATGTTTTGTACCCATTTGTCTTTTGTCAATTGTTGCCAGGATTCTTGGTACAGAGATAAGTGACCCCCGACTGCCTCCAGAGATGGGCACGTGGGCCTCCTTTCAGGAGCACTGAAAGGGCTTACCAAAGAAAGATTTTCTGTCACTCTGATTCTGTGGACCCCCACTGCCACTTGTTCGGCGTCTTCCATTACCACTTCTTCCTCTGTCCCTGGGAGAAGAATCACCACATGTGTCCTGGAAAGTTCTCTGAAATTTTCAAAACCACATTTTGCCACTTCCTCGCTAACCTCTGGGATAAGGTCTGGTAAAAAGAGAAAAATGGACTTTTATAGCAGACAGAGTCTTTCTTTCCTGTTCACACCTGGTTAGCATGTCCTTGACTTTGGGCCTGAAGAGAGATGAGCCATAGAATGGGGCATTCACAAAGGAAGATTTAAAGGGTTCTGCGAAGTCACACAAGTGCAAACAGGAATGTCTCCTTAAGGAAATTCCTGCACCTGCTGCTCTACTCGCTCCATCCACTGCAGAAGAGATCAGCCTCATAGAGGAGTTGACAACTGAATTTAAGGTAGCGAGCTGAGAGAAGACTTTATCTGAAACCCCATCAGCTACTAAACCTTGGGGAGTATCTCCTAACTCTTTCAGGAAATCTCTCTGTAATCTGGTAAAATGGGTAAGGTAGTTCAGCGATCTGAGGGCAAAAAGTCGCTGAAGTAAAAATTTGCTTTCCATATCTGTCCATCGTATGAGACTCTTTGTTCGGTGGATGAACAGACGAAGATGTCTCGGAGAGCTCCTTCTTGGTGGCTGCCGCCACCACCATAGCATCTATTGGGACTCCATTAGTCAGGAAAGTTTTGTCTGCTGGGAACATAATAAACGTATTTGGCCTCTTAGAAACAGGTTCCACTGAATATGGAGACTCCCACACCTTACAAGAAACTAGGCCCATCAGTTCGTTGAAAGGTGGAGGCACCCAAGTGGAGGAAGGTTGAGATTCAAAGGCATTCAGGAGTATGGACTCCTCTGCTGAAGGGTTGGTGGACTTCCAGCTGCTTCTCTGTTTAAGTATTTCTAAGATGTCTCCAAAGGAGACATCATCAGGAGGTGACCATGGGGACCCCTTAGCTTCATTAAAGTCTGTATCAGAAGTGATGGACTCCTCTGGGGAATGTAAATGTTTCCTCTTACATAACCTCTTCCCAGGGACCTACTCAGAGGGGTTCTCTGGAGAGGTTTCAGAAGAGTGGGGGGGTACCCTGTGGGGCATCCTGAGGCCTAGGATCTCTGCATCCCTGTGGAAGCAAGGATACAGAGGCAGACACCGGTGCTTTAGGGGGAACAACATCCGGAGATGACAGTGGAACTGTCTGTGGAGACAGTATGCTCATCATCTCCAAAGCCCCCACCCCTGATCCGAGGATATCCCTGGATCCAAAGAAGTTGAGGGAACCCCCAGAATCAAGGCTTATGTAGGAGAAAAGCTTGATGCCCCGAGAGGCAAGACCGGATCCGACAGCTGTCTGATCCGACTCACCTCCCCGGACACAACTGGAGAGTTTCATCCCCTAGACTCCTTGAGTTCCTATGGAGCAGAAAATGTCAGAGCAATGGTTGGGGCCGAAGATGCCAATATAGGTCATGGCTTCGAACTTTCCCACCAGTATCAGCGCCAGACATTCCAACTCCGAAGTCCAAGGTCAGATCGGAGGACGAATCAGAGCAAAAGGGGAGGATGCAGTTAGATCTGAATCCCACAGGGTTGGATCCAATAATAATTTGATCAGCACCGGAGTCCTTAATAGCCTTTGTACCATTCGATCCATGTCATCATCAGACAGGCTCCTGGAACACCAAGTCGAGGGGGCTGAAGATTTAAAAGGCTGCAGAATGGGTGACCTGAGGGTCAGAGAAAATGGCTCCAAAACTAGGGGCTGGCTCCGAATTTCAAATTCTTTTAGCACCGAAACCAATGGTGTTGGGGCAGATGATTTTTCAGATCCAGTGAGCTTCAGAGCCGGTGTTGACATTTTTGCCACTTTTTTGATGGCTCAGATGGAGTGCTAGAAGAGGAAGCTCTCTTCTCTGATTTGTCAAATTTTGCGGAAGGAAACATGTCTGATTTAGATAAACCAGGACCTTCTTGAATAGCCTCTGAGAAAGGGGTCTTTAACAGCCCTCTCAATATATGTTTGTTTTTTCTCTCCAGGAGAGCTCTATGGCTGAAAGAATGACAAAGAGAGAAAGACTCCTGTAGATGGACATCTCCCAGACAATAGACAGATTGTGTGTCTGTCAGTCAGCGACATTTTTTTGTCCACAATCCTCGCATTTCTTAAATCCAGATGGTTTTGAATCCTTGGAAGACATTTTAGAAAAACATATATACATATATATATATATATATATATATATATATATATATATATATATATACATACACACACACACACATATATATATATATATATATATATATATATATATATATATATATATATATATATATATATATATATACATACATATATATATATATATATACACACATGCCAAAAGAATTTGAAATCCCATGACTGGAGGAACTCCCTGGTCAGTCTCAGTAAGAAGCTGAGATCCCTCATAAAATCCTCCAAATCTAGTTATGAAAACAAAATCACCACTGATTCTAAAGACAACCACAAAGCATTCTATAGCTATGTCAAGAGTCTCAGTGGCAACACTCAGATCTGCCCTGAGTTACAGCACAGTGGCACTAAATATACAGAACCAACTGATATTGCCAACATCCTGGCTGATAGGTTCAGTGCTAACTATACCCCCCAACCCTCTAAAGGGCCCATCTCTATAACGGAAGAATGAAAAGTTCCTGTAATCACGGCTGCACAGGTAAAAACCACACTCTCCAAAGCCAAGAACACAGCATCCATGGGACCTGACAACATCCCAGGCTGCGTTCTACATGAACTACAGAATGAACTGGCATCCCACCTAAGTACCATGTTCAGTCATAACCTCATCTCAGGCTTTGTGCCCACTGAATGGCGCACAGCGATGGTTATCCCACTCCACAAAGGGGGAGCCAGCATGGACCCCGGGAACTACCGCCCCATTAGCCTAACAAGCCTGGTCTGCAAGGCCATGGAACATATCATCATGGAATTTATATGCAAAGACATTGGCAATCTCCAAACTCTGGACCCCACCCAGTTCGGGTTTGCAAAAGGCAGATCATGTCTCCTAAACCTGATTGACTTCTTTGAAGCAGTCACCAAAGCTGTAGTCGAGGGTAATGGTGGTTCACACAGCCTATCTAGATCTCGCCAAGGCTTTTGACACCATCCCCCACTCTGGAATTAAAGATAAACTCACTAAACTAGGTATAAATCCTTATGTCACAAGATGGGTTGCCAACTGGCTCACTGACAAAACCCGCACTGTCAAAGTAGCAGATTCCAAATCCAACTTCAGACCGGTGACAAGTGGAATACCACAGGGTTCAGTCCTGGGTCCTCTCCTGTTTGGTATCTACTTTTCTAAAGTACAGGCTAACACAGAATGTCTTTGGCTAAAAATGTTCACAGATGACTGCAAACTAGGAGCCATAATTGAAACTCCTAACGATGTGGACATCCTACAAAAGGGCCTCACTGAGACAGATGCCTGGTATCAAAGCCATGGCCTCAAGCTCAATGCCAAAAAGCGCATTGTCATCAGGGTTGTCAGATTTCCGACTGGCCAGGTAGGGACTAAAAAAAAAAGGTCTTCCACGTCTTTAATGCGGAACATCAGAGTCCCACATTGAACAGAAGTAGCAGCTCTGTGTTTATTTTTTATTTGATTGGCCTGGGCCAATCAAACATAAATAAACACAGAGCTACTTCTATTTAATGCGAAACATCGCAGTACCGCATTAAACAGAAGTAGCTCTGTTTTGCGATGTTTTGATTGGCCTGTATGCCGGTATACAGGCCAATCAAAACATCGCAAAACAGAGCTACTTCTGTTTAATGTGGAACTGTGATGTTCCACATTAAACAGAAGTAGCTCTGTTTTGTGATGTTTTGATTGGCCTGTATACCGGTATACGGGCCAATCAAAAATTGCTAAACACGGAGCTACTTCTGTTTAATGCGGAACATCACAGTTCCGCATTAAACAGAAGTAGCTCTGTTTTGCGATATTCTGATGGGCCCGTATATCGGCATACGGGCCAATCAAAAATCGCTAAACACAGAGCTTCGTTTAATGCGGAACTTCTGCATTAAACACAAGAAGCTCCGTGTTTAGCGATTTTTGATTGGGCTGTATGCTGGCATACGGGCCAATCAAAAAAAAAAAAAAAAAAAAAAACAAAGCGGAGGGATTTAAACCGGCAGGGCGGGACTCGGGATAAGGCTGCTGGTCTCGGGACAGTCCCGCCCAAATAGGGACGTCTGGCAACCCTGATTGTCATCCCCTTTAGTTAAAACTCTGTACCCATGAGCTACCAACATAGGTGGTAGTCTACTTAACACCAAAAGTGTGATAAGAGACCTTGGGACACAGGTGGATAGTAGTTTCTCATTTGATAATCACATCGCCACTGTAGTCAGGAAATCTTTCTACATGGCACACCTCGTCACAAAAGGTTTCACATCCAGGAAAAAAGAGGTCACTGTTCCCCTCTACTTGTCACTCACTAGACCTATTATAGAGTACAAAGCCCCTTTTGGTATGTACCTCACAAGACATCTACAACAACTGGAAAGGCCACAGAAATACCTCACAAAGAGAATTACTGGCCTCAAACAGATGCCCTAGGCTGACTGTCTCAAAAAACTCCAGCTTTACTCCGTTGTATATCGCCTACTCAGAGGCGATCTCTGCCTAACATACAAAGCTATGTCAAACCCAGAACTTTTGGACATGCTCCACTTAAAGAAATCCATATCCTTCCGAGCTACATGCTCTAGGGACCTAAACCTTGTCACCACAATAAACAGAACATGCTGGAGGGATAGATTCCTGTCCCAGAGACTTCCCATACTCTGGAACAAACTACCTATCTATATCAAACAAAGCTCCTCATTAGCACTCTTCAAGAAAAATCTTGATGATTGGATGGGAAATAGGAAATTCACCCCGGGGATCTCTTGGGTGGCGAAAGCCAGGGTACCTTTTTGGCTAGGCTTGTATAGGACTTATCTATGAACATATATAGATCTATACTGTATATATATATATATATATATATATATATATATATATATATATATATATATATATACATACATACATATATATATATATATATATATATATATACCTTCTCAGTATGGAGAACATCGATGTTTGTGCTGTGACAGAAACCTGGTTCAAGGCTCCTGAGAGCACCCCAGCACTATCAGGTTTTACCTCATATCATGTGTTCCGGCCCCAAAATCCGGACAATACCAAGAAAGGAGGGGGGGTATCCATATTCATCAAGGACACCCACACCTCAAGACTGGTGGCAACGCACGATGCATCGGAGACCATCCAGGTGCAACTGACCATAGGCAGGACTGCTCTGCAAATTGTAGCATGTTACAGGCCACCCTCACAAACTCAGGAAACTCACATGGCCTTCCTGAAAACACTAGAGGGATAAATGTATCACCAAACACCATCATACTAGGTGACTTCAATTACCCTAATATAGACTGGGAACACTACTCAAGCCCAAACACCCTAGCCCAAAAGTTCCTGGAATTCATAAACTCAAATGCCATGGAACAACTAGTCACCATCCCCACAAGAGGAGATAACATACTTGATCTCATCATCACGAACATGGGAGCACAATGTTCAACACCGAAGTATACCCCTCACTGGTGAGATGAGATCACAAACTAATCTCGCTGGAGGTCCTCATCCCACCCCACCTGAAATAAAAAAGACCACAGTAAAGAACTTCTCAAAAGCCGACTTCACACTTCTGAAGACTAGTGTGGTCTCCTTTCAGGCCGCCGAGCCGCGGAAAACAATACTCAAGCCGCTGAATCACTTACAAATGCCTTCTACCAGCACCTGCAGGACTGCATGGATAAGGCAATCCCAAGCAAAACAAAGACTCTTTGTACCAAAGGCAAGCGTCCAGTCTGGTGGACCCCAGCCATAAACAAACTCTACAACAAAAGGAGTAAGCTACTACAAGATAGAGCAAAATCCTTAAAAGGTAAGACACCCTTGATCGCTATAAGTAAAAAACTAAGAGCTCTCATAAAATCATCCAAAGCAAATTTCGAGAGAAAAATAGCTAAAGACTCAAAAGACAATCATAAGGCCTTCTTTAGCTATGTTAGAAACCTAGGAGGAAACTCCCAGATATGCTCAGAACTAGTTCAAAATGATGTGAAGATTACTGATCCTACAGACATTGCCAACATACTGGCTGACAGGTTCAGTGCAAACTTCTCCCCCCCCCCAAAAGGAGAGATATCTATACCAAACGAGTGCAGCCCCCAAACATCTCCAGCGCCCAAGTGAGAACTGCTCTCTCCAAAGCAAAAAACACAGCATCCATGGGACCTGATGGTGTCCCCGGCTGTGTGCTCCACGAACTCAATGAGGAATTAAACCCACAGCTAGGACAGCTGTTTAATCAAAGTCTTACCTCTGGATACGCACTCCAGGAGTGGCGCACTGCAACTGTGGTCCCACTTCACAAAGGCGGTGCCTCCACAGACCCTGGAAATTACCGCCCATTAGCTTGACAAGCCTTATCTGCAAAGCCATGGAGAGGATCATAATGGACCTCATAAATAAAGACATAGGGAATTTGCAGACTTTGGATCCAACCCAGTTTGGCTTTGTCAAAGGCAGATCATGCCTTTTAAACTTGGTTGACTTTTTCAAACAGTCACCAAAGCCATTGATGAGGGAAAGGCAGTCCATACAGCCTACCTCGATCTGGCTAAGGCCTTCGATACAATACCCCACTCAGGTATCATTGAAAAACTCATCAGCTTAAATGTTAACCCATACATCACAAGATGGGTTGCAAACTGGCTGAGTGACAGAACCCACAGGGTCAGAGTTGCTGGCGCCATGTCAGACTCAAAGCCTGTCACAAGTGGTGTCCCACAGGGCTCAGTCCTGGGCCCACTCTTGTTTGGCATCTACTTTTCTGAAGTACAAGCAAACACAGGAGGGTTATGGCTGACAAAGTTTGCAGATGACTGCAAACTGGGCGCCATAGTAGAAAACACATCTGACACAGATATCCTTCAGAAGGGTCTCACAGAAACGGATAACTGGTGCCAGAGCCACGGCCTAAAGTTAAATGCCAAAAAATGCATAGTCATACCCTTCGGGAAAAACAAGGTTACCCCTAGCTACCAAATAGGTGGCAATCCACTGAGCACAGAAGAAGTTATCAGGGACCTGGGGACCCAGGTTGATAGTAGTCTGTCATTCGACACCCATGTAGCCAAAGTAGTTAGGAAGACCTTCTACATTGCCCACCTTATCATGAAGGGATTCTCATCTAGATCAAGGGAGGTCATAGTCTCCCTTTACTCATCACTCATCAGACCAATGATTGAGTACAATGCCCCATTCGGAATGTATCTGACCCGACACTTGCAGCAGCTGGAGAGGCCACAAAGTTCCTCACCAAAAGGATAAAGGGTCTCAAAAATCTGTCCTATGCTGCCCGACTGAAAGAACTCCAGCTCTATTCAGTCGCTTACCGCTTGCTCAGAGGTGACCTTTGCCTAACATACAAGGCCCTGTCAAACCCAGATTTGATGAATATGCTTCACCTCAAAAAATCTAGATCCATCAGAGCCACAAGGGCGGGAGACTTAAACCTCGACAAGGCTATTAATAGGACGTGCTGGAGGGATAGATTCATCACCCAGAGACTCCCTATGCTGTGGAACAAAATCCCAGTACATGTGAGGCAGAGCACCTCGCTGGCCTTGTTCAAGAGAAATCTTGACCAATGGATGGGAGATCGCAGATTTACCCCAGGGATTACCTCAGTGTCACTGCTCGACAGAGGCACAGCAAAATAATGGGTATAGTTCCCCATACTAAAGGGGTGGCGTAAGCCACAAAACGATGGGCTAGGCTTATAAATGCCCTCGGGCAGATAGCCTAGTATGAACCTATGAACCTATGAACCTATATATATATATATATATATATATATATATATATATATACATATATATATATATATATATATATATATATATATATATATATATATATATGGGTCCCATTCACAATGCCGAAATTCCGGAATGCCGACAACCATATGGCCGTCATTCGGAATATCGACAATGTGAAACCGGCATCTCACTATAGTGCGGAATGGAAAGATTTCCATTCATGCACTGTAGTGCGATCTCAGAGTTGGTATATTAAAGTTACGGGGGGGGGGGGGCAGAGCATCTATAGACGTACTCGAAATGTCGAGATTCTGAATGTCAGTCATATGGCTGTCGGCATTCTGACATTTTGAAGTGGATCTATATATATATATATATATATATATATATATATATATATATATATATATATATATATATATATATATATATATTTATTTATATATATATATATTTTTTTTCTAGCAAACAACAAATACCATCAAAAAAGGAGGTTAAAGGAAGGCACAGCCCTCTAAGTTAAATGGACTATGCTCAAAAGACAGAAGGGGAAGGGAGAAAGCCCTCTAACTCAAACGGGCTAAGGTGAAGGCAGTTCTCTAACTTAAATGAACTGTCTGTCAGAAAATAGGATTTTGAGTAGAGAGGAATCAGAGACATAGACCTTTAACTTAAAATGGACTATAGAAAATTTAAGGAAGAATCCGGGAGAGAGATAATAAGGCCTAATGAAAGATGACGGCCAACCAGCAGAAAACAGACAAAAGAGGTGGAAGTATACTATTCAGCAAAACAAACTACAACTATTTAGCATTACTAGAACAAAATAGCAAGGATTTAAACAGTGAAATGTATTTTAAGATTATACTTAGCCAGAGCTAGCAGGATGAGCACCCAATCTTGTTTAGTGGCAAACGAGATCTGGGAGATGTTCCTAGGGCATGCTGGGATAGGGTTTAGCCACAAGGTAGTGGAAGTCCTCGAGCTTGCATATAAGGCAGGGAAGGATCCAAGGATCAGATCTGAACCTGTCCTAGTAAGAATTAAGGTGAGATTGGAAAACAACACATCTTTCCTTATACTTTTATAATTAGTCTGGGCAAACCTTAACACAGGAGCCTGGCAATTTAAAATTCTGAAAATCCAAGTTGCAGAAGCATACACTCTTTATCAGAAAAAGTAGGATTGGAATTAACTAAATGTTTAGCAGCAGCATGATTAACTAAAGCCAGAGCTGTTGGATCGGATTTGTTAATAAAAATGTAAAAGATTGGGGAACTGTATGCATCCTATCTGTCTTTGTAGGAGTCTTTATTATTCCTATCTGTCTTTTTAGGAGAAGATGGCCGACTGTCAGGAAAATGTCAGGCACATATATCCTCAAAGGCAGATAAAACTGGAGGAATGGGTGCAGGTTCTGAAAATTCCTCCTTTAACAGCTCGTAGTTTCTGAGGGACTGAGAAACCTCCGTGTTCTCCCAATGAAAACACTGGCATATTCTAGAAATAGTCCCAGAAAAAGAGAACCCTCCACAGGGAGAATCAGAAACTGAGCTCTCCTCTGAGTCTGAATCAGAAGTCAGAGGCGATAACCCTGCATTTGCCACTTTACCCTCCTGTCCAGATTCAGAAACTTGAATCTCTTCAGGAAAGGAAGCATTCCTCTTTCTTTTACCAGAAACTACCTTGCAAGAAGGATCAAAAGCATGAATTAAACCCTGTACCAGACCCAGTAAACTACTCCTGTCAAAGGACATTTGAGGATGATTAGGCAGATGCTTAGTTTTCTACTCTTTTTTGAAAGGAAAATGGGGCCAACAGTGGCATTAGTGGCAGCAGCAGCTTCCCTATGGATGGACATAGCATTCTGACAAAACAGTGAAGCCTTCCCTGTTTCCTTTCCCAGGACCTATAAGTGTGGCACTTTCTTGCCCACTGAAGGGACCCCAACAGCTGTAGAGGACGTGCCTAACCATGGTCTATAGTGGCTCTAGTTACTATACCAGAGGGATTCGGGGAAAAATGTGAGTTGTTTGAGGTACAACAACTATCCCCATGCAAGGTCACCTACCTGCAGCTGAGGCAAATTGCTAGCCTGCTGTTGTGGCAAAAGCTGTTTGCTTAACTTTTTCTTTATGTGGCTGGAAGTAGGACCGATCATGGGACTGACAGTTTGTTCCATGGTCAAGTTGAACATGATGCCTCTTTCCCAGGGAAAACAATGAGCATATGTGTGTCAAAATAAAGTGTTTAAAATTACTTTTTTGCACCAGACAGAGTAAAAAGCACTTAAACACTGTGTGAGCCCCACAAAGTAAAATAAACACAAAAAACTGTCTTTCAGTTAATTTTCAAACTTTTAAACTCACAGGAAAAAAAAGAGTGCTTCTGTTTAAAAGTATAGTACCTTCATGTGACAGTCTGTTAAAACACAAACGTTTTTTTTTTGGTTTTAAAATAACTCTCCTGAAAAGGAGAGGAGTAAATAATAAGAAAAATTATTAAATGGGGGGGAAACTTATTTGCCCAGCAAAGGAACAGCACAAGCTGTCAACCCTTGAAGAGGCACATACTCTTTGGTGGCAGTAAAGCTCTGAAGGGCTTTTCCCCCTAAACTTGTCTTTTAGTCAGCTCAACTTGAGCTGACTACTTGTGCGTGGTAAAGGTGCTCTGAAGCTTTGGAAGCCGGCTGTCTGTTATATCCTTACAGAGCATAAACTATTTAGCCAAGGCTACTGCAGCTGTGATCAATATGATGAACATCTCCTGAGTCATCCAAACTGTTATCTATGCATATTAAAATTGGTGTACAGACTGACTGTAAAGATGTGAACACTTCTTATTTTAAAAAGTCAGTTTCTTTTCTTTAAGGAATGGGTAATGGCTTTGTAAGTCCCATTTTGTGTGTCAACACTTTTATGGCAGCTTTGCTAACATCATCTATATTGAAGTTTATCCTAATAACAAGTCAAGTGCTATAAGCAATTCTGCCTCAAAACATGAACAGAATTTTTTCTCCTTCTTAGCTATACATAATGATACAATGGCTACCTCCTTTATTGCAATGACTGAGGTAATCAGTCAAACCAGAAAATGATCCTAAGATATTTCTGTGATGTGCTGCTATATGTGGACTGATTATATTTTACAGCATATGATTTGGTTGTGTGTGTGTGTGTGTGTGTGTGTGTGTGTGTGTGTGTGTGTGTGTGTGTGTGTGTGTGTGTGTGTTGGGAGGGGAGGGTGGGTTGATAAATAGTTGCCTTACATTAACTTGAAGAGCTTGAAATGATGCAACAAAAGACCACATATACAATCGTGCCATCTTTATAAGTGGTCACTTTAGCAAAGAACTGCCTCCAAGCAGAACACTGCCAATATATTAAAGATAAAAAGGGTCCCTTGGACCAGTCAATCTAGCTGGCTCTCAAAAAAAAATGCAGATTATGCAGAACAAATTAAACATTTCTCAAATGAAATAATGCTCACAGTAAAATCATCCTACACTCAGACAAAAGGTTTTAGTTCAGGTTTTCTTCAGGATCTACTTTCACCCAAATGGTCCAGTCGCTTGGAGGGGTGGGAGCCTGGCATTCCTGGGCTAGAAGAGAGAACTGTGCCCTATTTGTTCCCCTCAGGGACCCCCATTAGCGATCTGTTGTCCAACAAGAGTTGGGTGGTAGGAGTGGGCCAACTTGCTGATCCTGCAGCGTGGCATGCCCTCTCCCCTTGGGAGCACCCCCTTTGGTATCTCTTCCAAACTCTGCTACTGCTTTCTCCCAAGGGGAAGCATGCCTGCTCATGCTTTCCTGTTACCATAAAAATCTGAATGCACTTAGGCAGTGTGGGCTCAGTAGGCTTGGAATCCACTGAGTGTAATACGTAGTGCTCCTGTTATGTGTCATCTGTGTGGTAAGAGTGAGAACCACCTCCTACCCCCCAGGATGGGCAAGCTGGTAGTGGCTGCTCATTGACATCCTCTCTGGATAGTTCCTGCAGGGACCAAAGCCACTAATCAAACTTGGATTAACTACTCCGTAGTCAGGGCTTTATTTCTCTGTGCCACAGAGCTGGATTATTAATATTTATTTTCTGATGTGATTATCCTATCAGTAAGATGGAACTAGTGAGTACAGCCTCATGTGATTTCATCTTCCTCTTGATAGGTAAGAACTTTAGAATAATTATGTCTTATTTTCTGAAGGAGAATAATCTACTTCCCAATACTGTAATATCCTTTACCCCAGACAAGTGTTACAAGAGGAGAGGATATGAAGAATGTAGGGCCCACTTGCCATAAGGATTTCTAATTCAGATCAGTAATACCCTACTAAATGATAAGGAGCTCTTCCACTCTTGACAACAGCTGACTGCTTGTTCCAGCTGAGGAAGGTACACTATTTTACAAGAAGCAAACTTTACAGAACTGCAGTCTTACAAAAAACAAGCTGAGAAAACTGGCTGTGGAGGATATAATTTTAACAAATTATGAGCTGCCTTTTAAAGGGTAGCCTGACATTTTCACCAGCAGCAATGCCTAAGTACCATCACTAGGGATGCTGAAACCCTCAAAGTACATGTCGTCATATCTTCAGCATCTACACCCTAGTTTTCTTATAGCAACATCAAATGCAATGGAGCAACCAATAAGATATTGTTTTTATTTCTGAAAGCTGCCTTGGCTGTATTATTGGTAATATGAGTAAGGGATGTGTCAGAGTGGGAGCCCCTTACATCCTTCATGATTGCAGACTAGCAGGTCAGTGTTCCCTTAACACCAAGATAATGTAGCCTCCTTTAGCCAAGGAGAAGTAGTCTGTGAAATACAGTATAAAAGTTACAGGTCAGTTAGCAAGAAATATAATGAACTTTAAAGAAATAATTCAGTGGTTGTAAATGCTAGGTTATGCCTTTGAAAGGATAAGTAATCTTCACTTATTCTAAGGGTCTGGAGTTTATGAAATCATTTGGCCAAAATAAAGGCCATAAAGACAACAGGTTTCAAGCCAGACATTTCTTCTCTGCATCATGTAAAGACTCAGAACTTTACCTCCCAAGTACAGTTGTAAAGGTCTTTGGCTTTCCGACTGTAAAGGGATCCTTTCTTAGAGACCAGTTAGCTCTCTCAAGAAATGATCAATGATGCTGCAGGAAATACAGAACCTATGTGGCAAATGACTGCAATCATATGAACTTCAAAGAAGTCAGTCACGTCATCCAATAAAATGGTACAAAAATACTGCAACTGTCTCAAAGAAATAAGATGCATTGACATAGTCTAAAAATAATAACAGACAGAAAACATATAGTATTCTATCTTAAGCTGGAATATTCTGCACATTAGTAAAAAATATTTGCTAGTTGACGTACAAGGGGAAAAGAAGGACTTGCTGTAAATGTCATGTGGCCAGCATGGCAAAACAGGAGTTTAGCCCAAAGTTTGACTTTAGCACAAAGGTCACTATGTATGTTTTTTTTCCTTGCCCAGAGGCACAGTAACACCAAAGCTGACTATAATCAGTAGCAGGTCAAATCTCATAATGGGGAGTGGCCACAGTCAGAAGCATGATCTTTTCTAAACTTCCCATTTTTATACATTTTCAACTGCTCTGATTCTGACAATGTATCCAACAAACATTTAAGGAGAAATGACCTCGGCACAGAAGCATACAGATTCGATCTGGAAATAGTACAAGACTTTCTTGAAATAAATTACTCAAGAGGTAGCATAATGAAGAGCAGTCTTGGTTCCATTCAGCCAGTAAGAATAGTACAGGGCAACATAGTTGCCTGTTTCAGCACAGAGCTATCAGACTTTAATACCTATGAGTCCCCGGCCTAATTGAAAACTTTGTAATTAAAACGAAAAGGAAGGATGGGGACAAAAAATAAAAAAATAAAAACTGTTCCCCATTCAAAAAAAAAAAAGGTATTCACTGGGACTTTTCCACGATCTGGGTTGTACATACAGTATCTTGGAAGCTGGTATTTGGTCCTGAGAGACAAAAAGACCAGCTTTTGATGTGATCTGTTCCAAAATGGATTGTTCACTGCTTGCTGTTTGTGGTCCTGTACTGGTAACCTCCAGAGGCACTCTGCCCAGGAATTCAGCTGTTCAGGAATATGCACTAGTAGCAGAATGATCCTATTTTCAACAGAGAGATACAAAAAAGGCAAAATGGTTGACTACCGATTTCAAACTTTTGCAGGTGATATCTACTGGCATAATTTGAACCATGCAAAAACACTATGAGTTAAAGGTTCATATGTTAGTACTAGGCAGGTGCTTTGAACAACGATATACAACCTTATCCATGCACCTTAAGAAGAAGCACCATTAGGTTCATCTCATTTTTTGAATATAGCCATACTACTAATCCCTTGGGGGTAAGTTATGTGAACCCATCCAGTCTTCAAGACTTAATGTGAAGAAGGCTAATGTATTATACCATTTTACATGCAAGGGAATATTTTTCCACAGGTATGGAATCCATTTGGAAAAGAACCTTTCCCACCAAGAAGAGTTACATTTATGTTACAATGCAAGTTAAGAGTTTTAGAGCAAGTGCTACTAACATCAACATTGCTTCCTGTGTTGGAGAAGATCTAATAAAATAGGGTGATTCACAGACTGGAAAGCAAGCTAGACCTTTTCTTATAGGAGACTGTACAATATGGGGAAAAAAGTGAAATAACTTTATGTCTATCCAGATAAATAAGGGAACCAAGCTCTTTGACTATCTTGGTTAGAAAATGTTGAGGTCTTTCAAACTGAAATTCATATTTGGTAAGGTGCTTGTCAAGATGTATACCAACTGGTAGGAGCAAAGAATTTAAAGAAAGAAGAAATATCCCACTTGGAAACAAATTATTACTGCCACTAATACCACAGTCCTAATGGAATGTATTCTGATACTTAGAAGAACTGACTTTTGAGCTTTTTCAAAGAAAAATGAAAGATGAATAATTATGTTTTTGGAAGCTGGCTTAACCAGTTTGCAAGAAGACTCTTACTGGTATTGAAATTTCCAAAAATATTTGAGTAGCTATAATACTTTTTTCTTGAAGTACATTCGATAATGCCCCTAAAGATTTGCCTGTTTATGTCTCAACCAAATAATTATTATCTAAATTAATCATCAGCCATCATTAATCTTAGATAGGGTGGCTTAGTGGTGAAGTGGTTATTGTTGCTGTCTCAACACATGGTTCTGCACTTCAGTTCACATCTGGGTTGCTTTATGTGTGGAGCCTGTATATCCTGCCTGTGTTTGCATGGGGTTTACTGGGTCTCTGACTTCTCTCCACATTCTAAACAACATGTAATAGTTGATCTGCCAATCCTCTAAAATGTCTGTAGGTATGCATACCATGTGAGAGTGAGTGCACACGTACATCCTTTTTTTTAAACATACCTTTATTGAATTATCACTTGTGACATATGCAAATTTACATTTATACAAAAGTTCAAACTGTATTAACAAATTAACATTTACAAACATTATACTTCACATATATTGGTATATATCACATAATCTAAACAACATTTACATAAAAAAGTGGTCAGGAACTGAATAGTTTAACAAGAAAGAGCTTTATTAAACCATAACTTACAACACAAGCAATCATACATTTATATAAATGAAAATAAACCACACCAACACAATCCTAGTTGCAAGCATTTTACATCACAAACCGTACTGACACATTCCCAGTTGCAAAAATTATAAATCACTTATAATCTACTCAATCATTTTCAATCAAACATTACATAGCTTATTTAAGTCCTGCCTTCTTTTAACCAATTGTGCATGTACATCCTGTGATAGCTTGGTATCCTACAGAGGGTGGCTTTCTAAGCCTTATACCTTTGAATAGCCAGGATAGGGCCAGGCATCCATCTGACACTGTAATGAATTAAGCAGGTATATGGAGAATGAATTAATGAATTAACCTTTATTAACTCATTTTAAATACAATCATGTGAAGTGCCCACTATAACAATAGCTTTCTGACCTCACTGAATCTCGCCACAATTCATCACATTTGGGTACATAGCTCTGGAGGTTGCGAATGGACTTTGATTATTCAATGATGGAGGTCACCCTCCCAACAAATGTAAAACTGACTGCCTGTATCACCTGACTCAGTAGGGTCTGTCAATTAGCCAGGCTGCAAGAAAGTGCAAGCTTCAACATTTGGTGTCAAGGTCCATTAGACTAAAGACTAAAATTCTATTTCCTTCATATCAGAAATGACATTGGTACTAGGGGTGAATGATGGTTTGGGACTGCTGATCTGAATCCCCACTAAATAAAAGCTCATTCTGGCAATTTGTGTATGTGTGCATGTGTATTTTTGCTTAAAAATAGTCAACTATCCCATTCTAGCTACGGCTATCTTCTAAACAGAAACAAAAACGTCCTTTTCACTTACCCTCTGACAGAAAATAAGGCAATAACATCCTATCCATTTTCAGGGGGGGGAGGTAGAAATGACCTTTCAGTGGAGACTAGTTGGGCTGCTATAAGAATTTAGGCTACCTCGAATTACATGCAACTGAGGCAGTCAGTGTAAAAATGAAACAACTCTTTAGATGGGCATTTTCAGTGTTTGCTTAAGAAAGCGTATTTTTAATTAACTAACACATACTCTAGAGTGTGTGTGATCTGATATATGTGCTGAAGACAGTATTTATATGCTTCTGTTCAAAGGTGCACTGGCAGTCAGCAGGATAGTATGTATTTTTTTCATTTACATTGTTAAAATTTGTGTGTGTGCGCGCGCGGGATCGCATGTGTGCGTGTGTATGTCAGTTGCAACAAGCTGAAATGCATTACTATGCCCATTATTTAGTCATTTATTCTGGTGGGCAAGTATGTGTTCTTGTTTACGTTGCACTGTACATGTCTGACAGCAATGAGCTGAAATACATTACTTGGTCATTATTTATTTATTTATTTATTTATTTATTCATTCATTCATTCGATCAGTCAGACATCTGAAGTGTAAGCATATATATATATATATATATATATATATATATATATATATGCAAGAATGTGTGTGTGTGTGTGTGTGTGTGTGTGTGTGTGTGTGTGTCTGCACTGGGTTGTATTGTACATGTCTGATAGGAACAAGTTGAAGTATATTAATGTTGCCATTTGTTCTCATTCACTGATAGACAATTGTGGTGCACACACATTACATCAATGGTTGCAATTAGTAGGCACATGTGTGGGGGGTAGCTGAAATGGACTGCACTGTATGTATATGACAGCAATGAGTTGAAATACATTAATGTGGCCATTATTTATGTATTTATTCATGTAATCATGGACAACTATTTGAGGCGTAAACAATCAATAAAGTGGCTGTAATTCGTATTGGTGTGTGTGTGTGTGTGTGTGTGTGTGTGTGTGTGTGTGTGTGTGTGTGTGTGCTTGCCAGGGTTGCAGTTGGTTGCATCCATGTATTATAGTAACAAGATGCACTATAATATTGCAGCCGTTGTTTAATTATTGGTTTATTTGATCACTATCAGAATCTGAAATGTACAACCAATAAGTGGCTATAATTTGTGGGTATGAAGGTAGTCTGTGGTTGAAAGTGACTGATGTCTGTTCTTGTTTGATCACAATGAAACAGTCATTCATTTGGCTTAGTAGAACTAGTGTGTACTTGAGTGGAACAAGCCAAACATATTACTTTGATCCTTACTATTATTTTTTATTTCATGGTAATAAGACAACAGAGGTGTATACAGTAAATAAAGTGGCTATAACTGATGGTTAGTAAAGCAGCCTTTAGATAAAAATAACTGACCCCCACTGTGGTTTAATTATAGTTACAGTTAACAGTTATTGGTCCAGCTTGGCAGTGAGATAGTGTGTGCATTTGAATGAAACAAGCTGAAATACATTGCTGTGGCTATTTTTTTTTATCTGAGGAGTACATGGTCAATAAAGAGGATATCACCACATCACACATCTGAAATAAACCGTCTTTCTCAAAGTAGTACTCATAAGTATTCAGAAAAGGAAAAATACGGAAGGCTATTTAACACATAAAGTAGTGTATGACCAGTTATTTATGTAAAACTGTACAAAATGCTCAGAGTTGACCATGTTATAAATTAAGCCTGTCCATTCAGTTACTTTCTGTAGCCCCTGCTTTGCTTTGAAGCCACCACCCATCACTGATTATGACCCCCAGTTCAAATTACTGCAATCCTCTAAAAATGTCTTGTTTATCACTCAAGGACCCAAGGATGACAAAGTATCAACAAGTTGCCTCCCTAAGGGGAATACATATGTGTTTATTTATCCCAAAAATGGATGAGGGCATGATGACATTTATCTGAAATACAGTACAAGGCATTTTGTTAAGCACTATTTAGCACTACTGCCATTACATTTTGTCATCATTTTACTCACATCAACAATGGTTTACTACCACTCTACCTGTGTCATCAAAAACAGACTTAATTAAAATCATTTAACAGGCATACACTGCAGAATAAAAACAACTAAACTAAAAAGCATTATAAATTATCAAAAATTCAACCCCTACACAAGAAAGAATAAAACTGAAAAAAAACAGCATATTAAAACTGCTAAACTACATGAAAATCAAGAAAATGCCCTAAATAGTCACTGCAACTTCTCTAAAAAAAAGTAAACAAGTAAAACAAAACCTACATTAATACAAAGCATATATTACAGAGCAATATGTGCATTACAATATACAATAAAACACAAAATACTTACGCATTCAAAAAGAAATACAAAAATTATTTGCAAACTTTCCATAAAAGACATAGTGAATTGTGGCCACAATGACTGGAAAACATAAATACCCAAAAAGAAGGAACTGATCATTCAAAATAAAAATTATAACTAAATTACAGAAAGGACTGAAGATATTAAAAAATATATTTAAAAAAATCTCCTCACAAAGCCAGCCCATGGCACAGAGTCATGGTGCCCATTTGCACCTCACAAGTTTGAAAACATACTCAATGAACTTGTAGGGTCAGCTGGATGATAGGATGAAGTGGCTGACTCCTGCATCTCCTATCACAGAGGGAGGATGCAAAGGGAAACTGCTGACTGTGTTCACAGGTTCACAGGTTGGTACTAGGCTATCGGCCCTAGGGCCTATACAAGCCTAGCCATAACAATTCCCTGCCTATTTCTTCCCAATCAAGGTTCCTTTTGAAGAGGGCCAAGGACGTGCTCTGTGAGACATATATGGGCAGTCTATTCCAGAGTATGGGGAGTCTCTGGGTCAGGAACCTACCCTCCAGCATGTTTTGTTCATTGTAATGACACGGTTTAGGTCCCTGGAGCATGTGGTTCTAATAGATTAGGATTTTAACATCTCTGGGTTTGACATGGCCTTGTATGTTAAGCAGAGATCGCGACAGAATATAGCTGGAGTTTTTTTTAGTCGGTCAGCATAGGGCATCCGCTTTAGGCCTGTGATTCTTTTAGTGAGGTGTTTCTGTGGCCTTTCCAGTTGTTGCAGATGTCTTGTGAGGGACATACCAAATGGGGAGTTGTACTCTATGATGGGTCTAATGAGAGATGAGTACAGCGGGACAATAACCTCCTTTTTTCTGGATGAAAAGCCCTTAGTGATGAGGTGTGCTACATAGAAGGATTTCCTGACTGTTGTGGCGATGTGGTTATCGAAGGTGAGACCACTGTCCACCTGTGTTCCTAAGTCTTTTATCAAACTTTCGATGTTTAGTGTACTGCCACCTATGTGGTAATTCATGGGTACATGGCTTTTCCCAGAGGGGATAACTATACACTTCTTGGTATTGAGTTTGAGCCCATGGCTCTGACACCAAGCATCTATTTCTGTAAGTCCCTTTTGTAGAATATCCACATCATTTTGGGATTCAATAATGGCTTCCAGTTTGCAGTCATCTGCGAACTTTCTTAGCCAGAGTCCCTCAGTGTTGGCCTATACTTCAGAGAAGTAGAGACCAAACAAGAGCAGTCCCAAGACTGAACCCTGAGGTACTCCACATGTCACTTGTCTGGAGCTGGATTTGGAGTTGGCTACATTTACAGTGTGGGTTCTGTCAGTAAGCCAGTTGGCAACCCATCAAGTGATGTAGGGATTTATGCCCAGCTTAGTAAGTTTAAGTATGATTCCAGAGTGGGGGATGGTGTCGAAGGCCTTGGCGAGGTCCAGATAGGCTGTGTGGACTGCCTTATCCTCGTCCATGGCTCTGGAGACTGATTCGAAGAAGTCAATCAGGTTCAAGAGACACAATTGTCCCTTCTCAAACCCAAACTGGGTGGAGTCCAGTGTTTGAAGGTTGCCAATGTCTTTGTTTATAAGTTCCATGATAATACATTCCATGGCCTTGCAGATCAGGCTCGTCAGACTGATGGGATGGTAATTCCCAGGATCCAAGGTGGATCCCCCCTTGTGGAGTGGGATACTGTAGCTGTGCACCACTCAGTGTGACCTCTGGGGGAGCCCAATAGCTTCACTGGTGGTCTACTACTGAGGGAGGCAGCAAGACTGTTACTACATCATTTCACAGACAGGAACCCTGAGCTGCCAACTTGAAAATTTTTAAGTGCCATGGTCTGCTATGTTCAATCAGATATCTGTCTCCCTGGACATTACAAATTAGTACAAGGTTGATTCTGAGGGGTTAGGCTTCTCACCAGCTAATGTTTATGTTCAAGGAAGACTGCAGAGTAAGGACTAGGGGATCAGGAGCCAGGCATCCATGGCATGTAAGGTATTATCTTTTTCCTACAGTATGCCAGGAAACCATATATGGTCCTCCACATGTAGAAGCATTATACTGAGGAAACTTGTTCAGTATTCTAGAGGTGGAGGTCAGTGAAATACCAAAAATGTATTTGTTTCCCTCTGAAGGGTCCCTGTAGTTAGAATACAAAAAGCTGTACATACCTTGGTCTCCTCAAGTATGGGAAGGCTGTGCATTCTGGTAAGGCTGTGCATTCTGGTAAATTCTGAGTCTGGTTGACATATACCAAGGTCCATATGATATCCTGATCAACTTTAAAATTATTAATTACTTTCTGACCTGTGAAATTTTGTATGTTACTCAATGATGGCAATGTTTCCTTTATTATTGGGCACCACCTCTCATGTAACATCAAGAAGTGATAATGCTAATTGCCAAAGTATGCTGTTAGACAACCAGTGCTGCTATCCACAATATTCTTGTTATCTGCAGTTCTGACATTTTTTTCAGCTTGCACATCTTTAGGACTTCATTTCCCTAGGCAGTTTCATTTGCATTTTCAATAGTCATTTGCATATATTTTCTGCTGTGCATTTGTGCACTCTGTACTGCAGTACAACATGGGACCATGAATTGCTACCAAGCTGAGCAGCCTGCATGCAGCCAATTCCTGCACAAATGAAAAGACACTGTGTACTTGCTTATTTTATTTATTTATTTATTTAACATTTATTTTACCAGGATAGTTCGACTGGACAGCTAGTGTCCATTTTCAGCGGAGTCCTGGGGAGAAAAGCTCCAAGAAGTTACAGAGTGAATACATGGTTGTTAAAAAAAAATAACAATTAGTAGGATGCTGACATTTTTTAGAAAGCAAGACAGTTAATGCAATAATAGTAGTAGGATAACAAGTGGTAGAATGCTATCATATAAAAGGCACAAAATGTTAAATGTAATACATGCTCATAGTACAGTTGTGTAGTCAGAAATCTTATAGTAGTAGTACAATATATGTACATAAGGTACTGAGGGTTAAAGTACATATCTACAATATTTACAAAATATACAATGCACATAGGTGGACCAACATAACAGTGAAAGGTATGCATCAGAGGCCTCGGGGGTAACCTGCCTACAGTGGAGGGTCATTGCAGTTGCAAAGGGAGTTAGCGAGAAGGTGTGATCTGAGGAGATCTTTAAATGTGGATGTGTGATTTTGTAACCTGAGGTCAGGAGGGAGGGTATTCCATGCTTTTGCACCCTCATGGGAGAATATGGCTTCTCCAGAGCTGTTCTTGGATGGATTGATTTCGATCAGGGCTTTGTTACTGGATTGTAGTGCCCTGTTGGAGTTGTAGAAATTTAAAATGCCAGTTAGAGCAGGGGTTTTCTCAGGATGGTATAGAGTTGATGAGCTATGTTGAGTTGGTGGTAGCTTAGTAAGTTTGGAAATTCTAACCAGTGTAGTTTACGTAGGGATTGGCATTGGCAGTGGTGGGAGTGTGATTTAGCATTGGCTGCGAACCTAGCTATCTTTTTGTAGCATTTGGAGAGTTTGTTCAGGTCAGTTTTATTAATGTTAGCTAGGACTGGGGAAGCATAAAGTAGTGTTGTTAAGAGGTGAGTTCTGGCTATGGCAGTTCTAGATGTGAAGGTTGGAAACTATTTACTGCGACAGAGGCATCCTAGATTTTTGTGGACTTTAAAGATAGTTTGGGATATGTGATTATTGTATTTAAGTTGTTGATCAATTGTGACGCCTAGTAGTTTGGCCTCTGGTACTGGTGTGATAGGGGTGTTGTTACCTGAGTGAATGGAGAAGGTGAGGTCATTGGGCTTAGTTGGGTGGAATAGCATTACTTGTGTTTTCTTTGGGTTTAGTATCAGCTGGTGATTGTTTAGCCAGTTCTCTATCTGAGTGAAGGATTCTTGGGCTTTACTTTGTAGAAGATGGATGTTGGGTGCTGTGCAGATTAGGGTCGTATTATCAGCGTATTGGACAATATCAACTTTTGTGATTGCTGAGTGGAGTTTGTTTGTAAATATGTTAAAGAGAAGGGGGCCTAGGATTGAGCCTTAGGGTACACCACATGTGATGGGGAGTGGGGGGGATAAGGAGCTGACCCATTTAACAGACTGTGAGTAGTTGCTTAGGTAACTGTTGAACCAGTACAGGGTGAAATTATCGAGGTTGAGTTCGGAGAGGCAGGCTAGGAGTTTATTGTGAGAAACTGTGTCAAACACCTTGGATAAGTCTAGGAAGGTGGCAGAGACAAGTTTCCCCTTGGTCCTTGTATTTGTTTATGGTGTTGGAGAAGTTAATTAAAGCAGTGGTGGTGCTGTGGGATGGTCTAAATCCGTGTTGAGTTTTAGACAGCAGGTTATTAGATAGTAGATGTGTGAGGAGTTGGTGGATACATTTTTCTAGAATCTTTGATAGGGGTAATAGAATCACAATGAGACGATAGTTGGAGAGTTCGATAGAGGGGCCGCCCTTGTGGAGGGGATGATATATGAGGTTTTCCACAAGGATGGAATGATGTGTTCTGTAATAGATCTATTAATTAGTAGGGAGATGGGGTAGGCAATGGCTTTAGATGCAGTTTGGAGATATTCAGTTGGTAGATTGTCGGCTGCGACAGTGGTTGGTTTGAGTTTTGCCAAGAGTTTTTGAATGGTAGATGTTGGTACTGGTTTGAGTGAGAAGGGGGTAGACTTAGTTTGGTATTGGTGGGGTTGTGGCTGAGTTGTGGGTGTTATGTCATTTATGAGTTTCAGTATGGAAGACGTAAAATAGTTGTTGAAGTTTAAAGCTATGTCAAGGTCTGTTCCTTTGATGTTTGGTGGCAGTGTAGTGGCTTTTCCAGGCTGAAGGATGTTCTTCACTGCAGCCCAGAATTTCTGTGGGTTGTTACTGTGTTTCCTTTGTAGGGAAATATAGTGATTTTGTTTATCCATCTTGACCTGCTTTTTTGCTTTATTTCTAAGTTCAGAAAAGGTTTGCCTGGTTTCGGGTTTTTTGTATTGTCACCAGATTTTCCAGGCTTTATCCCTATCTTTTAGTAAACAATCCAAAACAAACCTGTTAGCAGCTGTAGGTGTTCCATGAAAAAAAGACAATGCAGTGAATAAGTCATGAACAAACCACCATGGACATCCAAAAGACTCTTAAAATGAACCCTTGATAAAAAGGAAATGTTTGTGGCAAAATCTTTGCGGAAAAATGCCACCTGGTGGATGGTGCACCTTTTTGTGTCTTTACACATTTTTCCACAAGGATTTTGCCACAAATGTTTAATTTTTATTGAAGGTTCATTTTAATAAAGGATTTTAAGGGTCTTTTGGATGTCTATGATGGTTCGTTCGTGACTTATTCGCTGCACTGTCTTTTAGTAAGGTTTTTGTGTTTTTTTGTAGCCAGGGGGCAGGATTACTGTATACCTTGATTGTTCTGATTGGGGATAATTGGTTTAGAATCTCTAGGAATGTGGAGTTAAGTATTCTACTGCTTTATCCAGGGGGAGTGTTTTGAGGTGGGCCCAGTTACAGGATTTTAGGGTTTTTGAGAACTGAGGGGAAGTTTTTCGGGAATGGGTTTGTAGCAGGGAGGGTGGGTTGGTAGATTTAAGTTTGTGCCAAAGGAGATAAGTTGGAATGTGGTCACTGAGAGAGTTGGGTAGTGTTCCACATTGTTGGGGATTTTCGGGCTGTTTAGTGAGGATCCAGTCTTAAGTGGATTCTCTTTTGGTGGATTTGTCTATACGTGTGGGTGAGTTTAAGAGTTGGGTGCAATTCTATAAATTTATGTGGTTGGTGGCTGTTGATGAGTGTATGCTGTTCCAGTCGATGTTGACATTGCCTAGGACTATAGTTTACTGGGAGACGGAGTGGGAAGCTCAATGAAGTATTGATTCTAGGGTGTTAAGGTTTGCCCGCAGTGGTATACTGATGCTGAGCAAGTTTAGTTGTTTGTGCTGGTTAAAAAGGAGTCTGGCGAAGAGAGTTTCAGCATTGTTGAAATTCTGGGGTTTCTTTTTGTAGGAGGTGGACTTTTAAGTTGGATTTCTAAAGAATGGAGATACCTCCACCTCTTCTGCGTGCTCTATCTACTCTTAGTATGTTATAGCCAGGTGGGGTTATAGACTTGTCTTTAATATGGGGCTTAAGCCAGGTTTCTGTAACGATCATTATATCTGGGTTGTACATAGAGATAGCTCAATGCAACTGTTCTATTTTGTTCATGATACTAAGAATGTTTAGATTCAGTATAAGTATGTCAGTGGGTTTACGTTTAAATGGGAAGTTGGGGGAGGGTGGGTAATTGGAGATAGTAGTTGGGCCAGGGTTAGGGTGGATGTCCCCTCCTAATAATAACTGGACTGCTATGTTAGTAATGGTTTTAAGGTAGGGTACTGTCAGGAAGTGGAGTCTGAGGCTGGGGTGTGTTTTGGATTGTGAAGTGTAATGAATTGGAGAGGCGAGTTGAATGAAGAAAGGATGATGGGTGAGTGGGTGTGTGTTAATATGTGTGGAGGGGTTACATGTGGCATGGGGTAAGGTGGGGGATTTGCTCTAATGTAGACTGATGAGTGGGTGATTATAAGAGGTGCTGATGGAGAATAAGTAGAGGCAGAAGGATAAGGAGAGCAGAAGTATGGACATGGTATGGTGATGGGAGAGGGGGGGTTTGCTCATAGTGTCAGTGAGGTGTATGTGTTGCAGGGGAGGGGGCAGGGTGGGTCTAATGTTGGCTTAAAGGAGTAGTAGGATGTACTTAGAAATGGGTGGATTGAGATGAGGGGGATGGTAAGCTGGTGGTGTGTGGTTGTGGTTATTGTTGAAGAGTTGTGTGAGTCTGTATGGGTGGTGGGTGTGGTAGGTGAGTCAGGTAATGAGGGGATATGGACAAATCTACAAGTAGTGGCGGCAGGTTGGAAATGGGGATAGGGTAGGGGAGCAGAGTGAGCTTGCACACTAGCGAGGGCGAACGGAGTGGGGCTGCATGAAGCCATGCAGGTAAGTGTCTACAGAGACAATCTGCAAACTTAATGGCAACAGAATGTGATAAATGAAGGATAAAAGATAGGTAGGTGCTCAGAAAATGGGAAGTATAGTTTTTCCAGAAACCTAATAACTTTCCAAGGTAAAAAATTTTAAATGAAGTGGACTGGGGGGGGGGGGGGGCAGATAGTGAGTGAGCAACTGGGTGGGGTACAGTGAGGGTCCTGGGCTAATTTGGATAGCTAGTAGGGAGTAGATGGGGCCTGCTGCTAGAATACACTTTGCCACTGCCACCCCTGGTGGAGTGCTAATAATAGATATGAGGAAAACATTAACCTTTTACTTGTTTAAGACTAGTAGCCTGAGTGGTCACTCATTCTTAGGATTGCAGACAAGAGGTTGCTTGTTGGAACTTGGGACCCAATGTATTTTTCTTTATGCAGGCTCTGTAATTAAAAGATGGAGAATGTCAGTATCAGGTAGTGTTGTTTAAAACAAGAGAAGAAGAAAAACAAAGAGCTATATATTCAGGTCAGACCACTTAAAAAATAAGCAGAGGACAGAGCTAAGGGTGGTCAGCGGTACAACTATCGGAACTGTGGGAGATGACCAGAGAAATTACCTTAAAAACCTTCAGCTGGAACACTTAATACAGTATTTGTGCCTTTGTTGGCCACTAGATGGTGCTAGTGGGCACATTTTAACGCAGATTAAGTGCAGTGACCAGACTGAGTAAAGGCCGGTGCGCCACTTTAGCAAAATAATGTAAATAGTGTTGACCGTTCCTGTTGTGTCCCTGCGCATTAACTTTGTCAGTTTTTCCTATATGTCATAAGTTGCACTGCGCTTGAGGGGATGGTATATCCAGTAATAAGTGCAAAACAATAACAGCGTGCACTCAATGTTTTAGAGCAGTTACACATAGCCATTATACAGTATCATTGATGTCCAGTTAACTTGTTTACGAATCCCAGCCTAAGTTTAAACACCTGCCTTGTTACATGCACCTAGGCAGATCCTCAAACTCCTACCCTAAGAATGGCTGCAAACTCTTAACACACTCTGCTACAGAACCAAATAGAAACTTCCTCTCCCAGATAAAGATAATTCCTAAATGTATCAAAACCCAGTAATAGAAATTATACAAAAACTTCCCCAAAATAAATGTTCTTCCTAACAAATAAAAAAATAAACCTATCCCCATCCCTTGTCTGATAAATCCTAAAATTGCATTTAACCTAAAACTCAAAAAATGTCCTCCTTCCCCAAAATACCTCAATTATAAATAAGGAAAAAATGCCAAAGAATCCTCTAAAACCTCACTTAGTTTAACCTAGAGTAAACCTGAATCAGTTTAACCTAGAGTAAACCTGAATGACTACACTATACAGTATTTCCAAAACTTATTCCTAGATTAGTATTCCACAAAAGAAAAACTACAAAAGCATAGTTCACAAATTCAAGGAAAACTTAAACCTTCATAAAAAAAGGAAGAAAATTGAATAATTGAGGAATCTGCTATTAGAAAAATGAAATATACTGCACTGTAGGGGTAGAGAATGTGTTTCATGACATATCTTCACTACTTAGCATAACATTCCCTTATCTTACCTGCAAGATCTTCATTTAACTAACAGCAGACCACACAAGTATTCCATATATAAGTTTGTTTGTCATTGCAAGTGTGTTTGTGTGCACAAAACTAGGCTTTGGCAGGATTGTGACATTATGGAACGATGTAGATTCCTATTCTACAGCAAACAATCAGGGATATATTGAATTCTAACTGGAAAATTATTTTGGCTAATGACAGTTTAAGGACAATATTAGGCCCTCAGTGTCGGATGTCATACAGACGAGGCAAAGAATTTGGGAGGGCTATTTTCACATTACAAAAATAGAGAAGGGGAGGAGCGGTATATCACCAGACCACTATTAGTGGAGATAAACTAATTGGTACTTTTCCATGTGGTCATTGCTGCTCCTGCCTACAAATCAGTACACTAAAAGAATTTACCAGTGCCAACACCAATCGTGTATTTAAAACAAGGGTGTTTGGAAATTGTAGCAGTACATGGATTATTTACTTAGCTACCTGCCAATGTAAAGCCTTCTATGTTGGTCAAACTTCTAGATCTCTTAGAATAAGGATGACAGAACATCGTAGTGACATTAGGAACAAAAAAGACACAAATGCTTTGTACAGACATACGATACAACATCCCAATGCTCAGTTTATGTTCATGATCATTGACAAAATTCAGGGGGATAGGAACAACCAACAAGGTTGGCACACCATTTTAAACCATAAGGAACAATATTGGATCACCAACTTGGATGTTTATTTCCCCCAGGTCTGAATGACCATCTGTGAGTTTCACATAATACTGGGTGATTTAATAATTATGGTAACAATACTAAATATTCATACAGATCAATTATTAGTACGAATAATTCAATGGTGGTTAGGTCTACCACAATTTATATTATACTCAACCAAGTATGGTATGCATTTTGTTAGGATACAAACATATATATACATGGATTTGTATTCATATCTGTTATGATGGCTTGAAACATTGGGTATTGTATGATTACAATGATGATTTTGTACCATTTACAAGGAGATCATTTCAAATCATTATAATCAATATTATAGCTGATAATGAGGCTATATTTTTCTACCTTATTTTGTAATATGTTATATGATCATTATTTTGTTCTTATTAACATGTGGTCATCATACCAAAATATATATACCAGTTGTATATAGATGTACCATTTTCTACTTTTGAATACCAAGGTATGCACATATAAATATACATAGACTATGTTACTGGTTTATCACTATGGAATCTGTATGCACATATGATGATTTTTTCCAAAACATTGATTTTTATCTTTGAAAATATGATTTAACATCTATATTTCTGGCATTAAATGTCACTGGTCGTATGCTTCGTAACTAAGATGGTATATGCATTTTGACACTCCATCCACTAGGTGGTGCTGTACCACTGCTTCCAGGTAATTAGAGATCAGTATAAATGCAGGCTGCTTTATTTCACTTAAAAAAATTTTTTGTATCCATTGATAAAGGCTGAATAGCCGAAACCGGTCTGGATTTGGAGAAATAATAAATTATATCTTCATTACTGTGTGTTCACTATCATTCTTGCTGGTCGTTGGTGGTTTTAGATTCCTATACTACACTATCTACACAGAGCGATAAGCTTTGTCTGTTCATTTTACACTCACCTAAAAAATAAACAACCAACAAAACAGAAACACATACATATACAACATATATCTGAAAGGAAGTTGAATGGAAATTGTAGAGAGAAAAGAATGAAGTGAAAGCTTTACTATACTGAATGTCTCACACAGCTACACCGTAACATTTCCCCCATACATTTTGCCTAGAGCCAAATCATGGTCAAATGGGGCCTTAGGCAGGGTAACAGACCCCCCCCAAGCCATACCAATATGCCATTACTTGACTGTCTCTGCCCAGTTACCATAAAACAATGTTTAAACATATCAGTGTGCTTACTATTTACTTTAGTTTTACAATCATCACAGAGATTTGGATTTGATCTATACATTTATTTCAAAATTTTCACCAAAAACAATGATAGCCATTTGTCAATCATAGCAAAACACTCTCGCATTAAAAACAAACTTAGCATAAGCAACAGTAAACTTCTCCTTCCTTGAAACTTAAATTTGTTGAAAATTAATCTGGCAAAACATTAAACTACATGGCATCTGTAGTCAAACAGCATACAGTGAATAGCTAATCAGAGACTAAGTAAAGGGTGCAGGAATTCAAAAGACATGTGTATTGCATTTATGAACAGCCTGGGAAGCCTCCTGGGTGCAAGTGTCCAATTTCAAGTGTAGCCAAGGAGTACTGTCTGGTTAAGTGGCATGATCAAAGCCACACACAAGAAAAACTAAGACTGAGTGTACTACAAAAAGCTGCTTATTTAACAGCATATAGCCTCACAGCCAGATCCAGTGGAAGGTGACCTAAGTGGGTTCCTATCATGTGATCGAAAATTGTAAACGGCGAATGCGTATTGAGTAAACCCGATTGTTCGAAATGTTGCTCGTGTAACACGGAAATTGCCATAGGGAATATTTTCCCTTTACTTCAATGCAGTGCGATCTCAGAGTAGGAATATTTAAGTAGTGGGGGTGTGGGGGCAGCAGCCCAGGGGGGCTTGCCCCCCTGCCTACAGCATTTAGGTAAGTATAGTTTTTTATTTTTATTTTTTTATTATATTTTCGAAATTTCAAACATCGCTCATATGGTGTTCGATGTTTGAAACTTTCAAAAATATAATATAGACCCAACCTAAGCAGCTGTCAAGGGCCAGGTGCTGGTTGGTTGGGTAGGGGAGGACACTGATTTACAACTTAAAAATAAATAAATAAATAAAAACATAAATAAATAAATAATGTTCCATTTTCTGCTCTAGACATGTGGCTTTTAAACGGAAGATTTCCTGTTCTGATGCCAGCTCCAGTCTTATTGGCTCAAAGAATCCACCAATGAGAGAGACTAAAGCTGTCACACAGACCAAATTAGAGGTTTTCCGGGAAAGGGAGCATAATTTAAGTGAAGTTCACCTTCATTGAATGGGAGATTTATTTTTGTAACATGATGAGACAAACTGGGAGATGCACTTATAGCAGATACATTTCTGGAATGAATTATGGAAACCCCTTTTTACAGCAACTTATACACTTAGGGAGCTTGGATTTTAAGGGGTTTGTGTGTGTCTATATATGTGTATATACATATGTACGTATATATATGCCACAGTTAGTGGGTATTGTCTAGCTAAGTGACTTACTCAGTCAAACCCTGTACCTTAAGCACAGGAGTCAAGAGCTTAGTCCATCTGCCAGATCCTTTGTTTGTTTTTCTGTGGTTCATAAAATACAAGTTGATGCAAAACCTCTTGTTCTGTTAACCTTGAAGTGATTTAGAGTAGTCTGTTCTTATCTGTCTTCACTTTTGCAGAATATCTGTTATTTTGCCTATTATTTATGCCCTGTCCTTCAGCAAGCCCTTTAACCAAACAGTTCTTTGGAGTAACTAAAAATTTGGGCTAGGATCCTCAATGGTCCCCTGGACTGCAAGCCTAGTAAATTCCTATAAATCAGAGAAAAACAAAATGAAAACTCCAGCAAAGCTAGAACTTCCACTGAGTGACCTCCCAAACCTCATGTATCAGAGACACACGGGATATATGTAAATGACCCTTATGAACATCAGGTGTTTCAGCTAACTGGTGATTCTGAATGTCCATGACTTGTTTTAATGGACAATTTCAGGCCAATAAAGAAAAACCCCACTAGCTATGGATACGCATATTTCGGCATTGTTATGACTTCATCAACACAGCACAAGCAGAGTGTTAAGCATAAGAAACACAGGGCTGTTATACCCAGCTGATGTCCATTATCATTAGGGTCACTGCAAAAATATCCCAAACAACAAACTAAAACAATAACTGAGAAGGTCACTGAAAAACTAATCAGTAAAAACAAAATGAAAACTCCAGCAAAGCTAGAACTTCCACTGAGTGACCTCCCAAACCTCTTGTATCACAGGCACATGGGATATATGCAAACGACCCTTATGAACATCAGGTGTTTCAGCTAATTAGCGAGTCTGAATGCCCATGACTTAAATCAGAGTAGTTATGGTATAAATGAAGGAAATTAATTGTAGAAGCATCATCATCATATCAGCCATGTTCTTTGGATGTGATCCTTGTTTTCCATAATGTTGACAGTGTGTTTATTTTTTAGCGTCAAATAAATTGGGCAACATGAAGTCTGTGAGTGTAATGTTAATATTTAACTATGAATATATTTTAATATAGCTTGTTCTTTTTCAGACACACTGCTGTGAACTGCACTGTTTGGGCTACAGTTTATCCAGTACAAAGTACAGATGTGTAAGGCTATGAGCTGTTGAAGAGCTGATTCTTATGCTACATGGTTTGATTCCTTCAGCCTTCATTTGTGTTCTATGTGATTCTGACAAGTCCTTCACCAGATGGTACTCCTGGGCTGTCCCTGAAAAGGGGCACTGTTGTCAAGTGGGTTGTCTCAAGCTGCTAGCAAATGCATTACACACTTGTCATTTGAATTCCTGTTTCTTTTACACAGACTCTAATTTGTACTTTACTATATGATACTGAAGTATGAATCTCAGCATGTCTCTTGTAGTTTAATGGGTTGCCAGATGTATTTTTTTTAACCAGACAGTGCAACAGACACTTCATTTGTAGAAGCAGCATTGGAATGCAAAGTTGTTTGTCAAAACCACCCTCTGCATTAGTGATAGTTCTCTTTAATGTGGAATTATTCAGATGACATTTACTTCTCCAGAGAATGTGCATATTGAATTAGCATAAGCTATCAGGTAGTTAATATTTATTATGCTCTCCTAAATACTCTTCCATTTATACTCTTCTACACATGGCTGGATTTTATGGTATGTTATTCATCTTCATTCAGTTTCATGTAGTTCATCCAAAGCTGCCAAAATTAAGTACATGTAATTTCTTTCTTACTAACAATAGGAGATGTACACAGTCAAAGTGGCTATAGCTGTTGGCAGGGGGTGGGGGCTCTCTGTGGATGAAAGCACCCTATTCTCTTATTATCTGGTAATTTTAAGCAGTCTTTAATATGACTTTGCAAGACTAGTGTATGTGAGAATTAAGTTGTAATACTTTGGCTAATGTGTGTTTGTGTGAAACACATTTGACGCATATGACTTTGGTTATTATTGTTATTAATTTTTTGGCACAGACATCTGAGAAGGATGCTGTCAACAATATAGCTATAATTACTGGTTTGGGGGATGTCTGTGGATAAAAATGACTGACCTTGCACAGCTGATAAATTTAAAATGTCATTAGTCTGTCTTTGCAGGACTATCATGCATTTGTGCAAGGCAAATTGGAATACTTTACCAGTGGCTATGTTCATCACAATCAGACGTGTGATGTGTAGACAGTTGGTAAAATGGCTGTAATTGATGAGTACAGATATTTGTAAATTATAATGACAGCAGTTTGAGTGGCCTTTATGTGTTCTGAAAAGAGTATTTTTGCCATTATTGGTTCATACATTTTGTTTCCCTGCTTAATGGAATAAAATGTAAAAACTACAAATTTAAAACACACTCTAACAAACACTGCTGTATTTAACAAGAAACATAATTTAAAACAAACAAGAAATATAATTTAAAATAATCATGAATGTGAATCAAAGAACATACGCATTTATACACGATCCTAAAGTGTGTGCAATAGGCGTATAGGTTCATAGGTTCATACTAGGCTATCTGCCCGAGGGCATTTACAAGCCTAGCCCATAGTTTTGTGGCTTACGCCACCCCTTTAGTATGGGGAACTATACCCATTATTTTGCTGTGCCTCTGTCGAGCAGTGACACTGAGGTAATCCCTGGGGTATATCTGCGATCTCCCATCCATTGGTCAAGATTTCTCTTGAACAAGGCCAGCGAGGTGCTCTGCCTCACATAAACCGGGATTTTGTTCCACAGCATAGGGAGTCTTTGGGTGATGAATCTATCCCTCCAGCACGTCCTATTAATAGCCGTGTCAAGGTTTAAGTCTCCCACCCTTGTGGCTCTGACGGATCTAGATTTTTTGAGGTGAAGCATATTCATCAAATCTGGGTTTGACATGGCCTTGTATGTTAGGCAAAGGTCACCTCTGAGCAAGCGTGGCGACTGAATAGAGCTGGAGTTCTTTCAGTCGGGCAGCATAGGACAGATGTTTGAGACCCTTTATCCTTTTGGTGAGGAACTTTTGTGGCCTCTCCAGCTGCTGCAAGTGTCGGGTCAATAACATTCCGAATGGGGCATTGTACTCAATCATTGGTCTGATGAGTGATGAGTATAGGGAGACTATGACCTCCCTTGATCTAGATGAGAATCCCTTCATGATAAGGTGGGCAATGTAGAAGGTCTTCCTAACTACTTTAGCTACATGGGTGTTGAATGACAGACTACTATCAACCTGGGTCCCCAGGTCCCTGATAACTTCTTCTGTGCTTAGTGGATTGCCACCTATTTGGTAGCTAGGGGTAACCTTGTTTTTCCCGAAGGGTATGACTATGCATTTTTTGGCATTTAACTTTAGGCCATGGCTCTGGCACCAGTTATCCGTTTCTGTGAGACCCTTCTGAAGGATATCTGTGTCAGATGTGTTTTCTACTATGGCCCAGTTTGCAGTCATCTGCAAACTTTGTCAGCCATAACCCTCCTGTGTTTGTTTGTACTTCGGAAAAGTAGATGCCAAACAAGAGTGGGCCCAGGACTGAGCCCTGTGGTACACCACTTGTGACAGGCTTTGAGTCTGACATGGTGCCAGCAACTCTGACCCTGTGGGTTCTGTCACTCAGCCAGTTTGCAACCCATCTTGTGATGTATGGGTTAACATTTAAGCTGATGAGTTTTTCAATGATACCCGAGTGGGGTATTGTATCGAAGGCCTTCGCCAGATCGAAGTAGGCTGTATGGACTGCCTTTCCCTCATCAATGACTTTGGTGACTGTTTCGAAAAAGTCAACCAAGTTTAGAAGGCATGATCTGCCCTTGACAAAGCCAAACTGGGATGGATCCAAAGTCTGCAAATTCCCTATGTCTTTATTTATGAGGTCCATTATGATCTATGGTTTGAGAACACAGCGGAGCTCAAGGTAAACAATCCACCACTGGCCAGGTGCATTTTCAATGAATGTGAGTTTCAATGCATTTTCAATTAATGTAACTATCAAAGGAAGAGAAGTTTACTGTTGCTCATACTATGTCTGTTTTCAATGTGAGACTGTTTTGTTTAGAAAATGATCATTGGTGTTTGTGTAATACAATCTGAAATAAGAGTTTTAAAGTAAATACAAATCTCTGTAATCATTGTAAAAGTAAAGAAAAAAAGTGTATACACACTAATAGGTTATAATAGGTAACCTGGGGACAGACAGACAAGTAATGGGACACTGGAATGGCTGCGGGTGGGGTGGGGGGTTGTCTAGTCCATTACCTTTCCTAGGGCCTCATTTGACAATGATCCGGCTCCGCACAGCCTTACTCATCACCCCTAAATTCCAGATAAACTTTGTGCATTTCACACCTGCATGCCTGCAAAAAAAAAAAAAAAAAAAAAAAAGCTAAATTAAAGTCATAATCATAAAAAAATATTAATATTCAGCTTGTACACTTCATTTGTTCAATTTATTCACAGCCACATGATAATCATATTACCAACAGTCAACAAACAAGGAAACCAGGGATCATACGCAAAGCAAATGGCTCATATGATGATGATGATGCTGTTTACTATGATCAAATTTTTTATCTTTTACATCATAACTACTCTAGGATGCATGAACCAAGTATTTACATATGTACAGATACATAGATAAATATACATAGATAAGAAAACACGCGTAGATGTGACCATCAGTTAAAGCCCCTTATATGACTGTGTATACATCAGATGTTTGCTTACAATCAAAAGAATAAACAAATGAATAAGTAATGACTTAGAAGTATATTTCAGCTTAATGCTGGGAGAATTCTACAGTGCAATCTATTGCAACCCCACACCATCCCAACTGCGTAGCTTAAGAATCAGAGAAATGGCCAAAATCAGGAAAAGATTTTAAACATTGGTCTTATCTAATTAGAAAGTTAATAACATAACGGTTTTTGCTTTAACAACCATTTTCTGAAGGGTATGGAATCCAAATCTCACATTTCTCATTATTTAGTGACTCCAGTCCACAACACAAGAAAGACAAATTTTATGAAGAACAGGCTGCGAATATGAAGGAAAAAAAATCAGGCAAAGCTGAGAAGTATACCCCCCTTCATGTGCACACACGCACACGCACACACACACACACACACACACACACACACACACACACACACACACACACACACACACACACACACACACACACACACACTCAAAATTACTTTAGGTTCAGGAATGTCCTTAAGGTGTGAAACTGACAGGGATTACATCAGTCTGACTATGAGAGAGCAGAGACAAACAAACACACACTTTGCCCCTGTAAATAAGCAAAATAGATATAATGTTGTTACAGGAGACTTCACTGGGGAAACTGTCTTTGAGATAAAGCAGTGAGAAAAGCAAAAACTGACTCTAGGGGAACATGGATGATATCATTGGTACACACACTGCATTGTTGGTGGTTTTTAAAACAGAAAAGACTGCACTGTAAGAGTTTCTGTACTACTTGGTTTTAATTGCAGGCAGTCTCTCGCGATGGCTCAAATATTGAACATTTGAGCCACTGAAAGAGAAGAAACCAGAGGAAAACAGAGTAGCTGAGAGGATCCAGGTAACTCAAGGCTAGGATATGGGTGTAAGGACAACTTCTTTTCTCTTGTTTTCCTTAACCTTTATGGCCCCCCCCCCTTCCTTTTGCCACATAACATCACATATGGATAGAATATGTGGCAAGATTGTTGCACTGGTAACTGGGTAAATATTACAATATAAAGTAGGTGAGAAGTATTAGAAACATGCACCACAATTTCTGAAAATGAAGTCTGATCACATAGGATCATCCAATAAGCACTACAGCATACAGGTAGCTATGAAGCATTGGAAACCCAAACCAAGAAGAATTGCTGGAAATGAAGAAGCTCTGATCACTTGGGATCATGCAATGCCAATGGTTATGAAAACAGAAGTAAGAAAAACAAGTACAGTAGTCAAAGAAAAAAGGACAAAAGTATCATTAAACACTGAAATAGCTACACCTAGTAATTATAGTGCTCTGCATAATGAGATATAGAGTCATAAAATACCAGGGTATACACGCAGATAAAGACACTCAGACAACTGATATAGTAAAAGCAACACAGCTAATTAAAAAAAAATCAAGCATACTTAAATACGCTACTGATACATGTAATACCATGAGTTGCAGCTCTGGGTAAATTGCAGATAAAGAGAAGAGCACTCCTAGCAAACATTAAAGACTAACGCAATACTAATTTCATGGACTCTAACTGTACCGTGACTCAGGAATGGAGTCCACTCCTGCCACAGTAATAGAAACCCCAAACATAGGGAAAAATTAAAAAAGAGAAGACTGCCAATCAATACATCTAAAATGTGCAGAAGCTCATCCAAATGGAAACCCTTTGGGTCACTGTATTTTTAACTCACTGAGTCACAACTTGTTGAGCTTCTGCCTCCTCTACCCAGAGTTGTGTAACACCACTGCTTGCTTATATAAACTAAGGGGTGGGGTGATTATCCCCACATTTGGAGAGATAATGAGCTAAGCCAATCTACAAAAAACACATTTCCTACATTTGTCTCATTGCCATTTCAACAAGATGAATTAAGAAGTGCTTTTCTGAATCCATCTAAATATACCACGGCAAAGCATGCAGTGCTCAGCAAATATATGAAGGGAAGACCAAGTCACCAAGGCGTAAATCTCTCTAACAGACCCATAAAACTGCTACTGATGCAGCTGTACACTACAGCTCAAACTGGAATATAATGGGTCTCATAAATATCAACATAATAAAATCCAGCATTAGCATCCCATTACCTGGAAAGGATACCTTCGCCACTAGATGACACAGTCTGCAAAGAACTAAAGAAGTGAAAAGCAGATCTGACTTCATGATCTGTTATCTCCTGATAATGTAGACTCGCAATTACTTCTTGGGATATACAGGGTAAAGGAATCTCCCAAACACAAACAAATGTTCGTGCGCGCACACACACACACACACACACACACACACACACACACACACACACACTTTGAAGATGTGCATAAAAGGAAGGCAAATATGCACATGGGGAAATAGAAAATTGCTTGATCTCTTTTCTGTCTTTCAGTCTTTCAGATAGTAATTTCCAAGCAATAAAACTGTTCTGATCACATGACCAACTAACTCCCCTACCCCCCAAAACTGGGCTCCAGTTCAGTGGATTTGAGGTTGTTTGTAAGTAACCATTTGATGGGAGCAGCTGAAGTACAAAAATTGCCTTAACAGCCCTTCATATGTCCAAAACAAAATACCTTTTGGCAACTAACAATAAGCTAAAGCATACGGTGCTCCCTAAGGCTGGCATTAGTTTACAGGAAAACTTAATAAGTTTCCATGGGATCAACTACAGTTAAGCTTCCACTAACTGCCTGATAAAAAAAAAAACAGTAACCTCCAACCTTGCCCTCTCGTATCTTGGAAAGGCCAAAATAATGCACAACATTTCAGCATCCATGTTATAGGTATTGAGAATCAGTGGGGCTGCAACCAGTTGGCATAGAGTCTCAGTTAATGACAGAAGAATGCCAAATAAGCTGAAAAGTAAGGTGTACAAGACATTGGTATGACCATTACTACTGTATGGTACAGAAACCTAGGCAGTAAAGGCAGCGCAGATGAGGAATCTAGAGGTGATGGAAATGAAGTGCCTGAGAAGGGTGATATGATTCACACTGTGGGACAGATGAAGAAATGAGGACATAACAGCAGAAGCCAAAGTAGCTCCTATTGCAGAAAAGATCAAACATAACAGATTAGCAAAAATGCATAAGACAATCTGGTGAAGAGTTGGGACAGACAGGAAAAAGGTCAAAGGAAACGAGGACGTCCAGCAAAGAGGTAAATGGATTGTGTGAGAGAAGATCTACGAATGTCAGGCATGAGTATGGCATTGAATCGAGAGAAATGGAGAAAGTTAACATGATACTCTGACCCCCTGTACAAAATGGGACAAAGAGGGTTGATGATGATGATGTTATTTGGATTCCAGCAATCGTGCAATAACAGCACTAGCAAAAACAGAAAGTAAAATGGAAAAATAAAGAAGCAAGATGGGGCAAGAGAGAGTGAGAGAATCTACTCATGATGACAATAACTCAAAAGGGGAAGCCCTTTATTCCATTCACACCCCCAGATTCTGGAGCTCACTACCTCTTCACCAATAAGACTCAGTGATAACCTGTCCACCTTCAAATATCAACTAAAAGACTATCTCAAGGTCTCTTGGCATCTATGTTCCTGCTCCTCACTAGTCTAACGCTTATCAACAACAGCCATCTCTCTTATCACAAGATTCAATAAAAATCTCAATTTACTACAGATTTAATAGAGGTATCTATAGGTTTACTCATGCATATTCATGTTTACAACTGTTTCATAGTTTCATAGTATAGTGCTAGGCTATCTGCCCTGGGGCATTTGTAAGCCTAGCCATAGTGATGTGGCTTTTGCCACCCCATGAAATGGTACAAAAATGTACAGAATAAATTTAGAATACTGTGCCTCTGTCTAGTAGTGACACAATGAAGGTCCCCTGATATAATAGAATTAGTTTACTGTGCCCCTGTCTAACAGTGACACAGAAACTTACAACCTCCCATCCACTCATCAAGATTTCTCTTGAAGAGAGTCAGTGAGGGGCTCTGCCTAATACGAACTGGGATCTTGTTCCAAAGCATGGGAAGCCTCTGGGTTATGAATCTATCCCTCCAGCATGTCCTATTCATACTTGTGCCGAGGTTTAAGTCTTTAGCTCTCGTGGTCCTGATGGATTTGGATTTTTTGAGGTGGAGCATGTCCATCAGATCCTGATTGGACATGGCCTTTTACGTCAGGCAGAGATCACCTCTGAGCAGGCGGTATGCTACTGAATAGAGCTGAAGTTTCTTTAGTCTGGCAGAATAAGACATATGTTGGAGACCCTTGATCCTCTTGGTGAGGTACTTTTGTGGTCTCTCCAGCTGTTGCAAATGCCAGGTGAGGTACATACCAAATGGGGCATTGTACTCAATCATGGGTCTGATGAGGGAGGAATATAGGGGTACAATGACATCCTTGGATCTGGATGTGAATCCCTTCATGATGAGGTGTGCAAGGTAGAATGTTTTTCTAACCACTTTGGCAACGTGGGTGTCAAATGAGAGGTCGCTGTTGACTTGCGTCCCTAGGTCTCTGATTACTTTTTCCGTACTCAGTGGGTTGCTGTCTATATGATAATTTGTGGGTACTTTGTTTTTCCCAAAGGGGATGACTATACATTTTTTGGCATTTAGTTTAAGGCCGTGACTCCGGCACCAGTTGTCCGTTTCTGTGAGGCCTTTTTGTAGGATGTGTGTGTCTGCTGGTGTATCGACTATGGCGCCTAGTTTGCAGTCATCTGCGAACTTTGTCAGCCACAGCCCTCCCATGTTTGCTTTAACATCTGAGAAATAAATGCCGAACAAGAGGGGTCCCAGGACAGATCCCTGTGGGACACCACTTGTGACTGGCTTTGAGTCTGACATTGCTCCAGCGATTTTAACTTTATGGGTTCTATCCTTTAGCCAGTTGCAACCCATCTAGTGACATAAGGGTTTACTTTTAAGCTGTTCAGCTTATCTATGATGCCTGAGTGGGGTATTGTGTCGAAGGCCTTAGCCAAGTCCAGGTATGCTGTATGGACTGCTTTGCCCTCATCAATGGCTCTAGTGACTGTTTTGAAAAAGTCAACCAGGTTTAAAAGGCAGGATCTGCCCTTTACAAAGCCGAACTGGGTGGGGTCAAGTGTCTGTAGGTCCCCTATGTCTCTGTTTATGAGTTCCATAATGATTCTTTCCATAGCTTTGCAGACCAGGCTGGTTAAGCTTATGGGGCGGTAGTTTCAGGGTCTGTAGAGGCACCCCTTGTGGAGTGGGACCACTGTTGCTGTCGCCAGTGTTCAGGTACATATCCCAAAGTAAGGCTAAGGTTAAATAGCATTTTTATGTGTGGGTTTAGCTCCTCTTGGAGTTCACGTAACACGCAACCCGGGATACCATCAGGTCCCATTGATGCTGTGTTTTTTGCTTTGTTTAGGACGGTTCTCACTTGGACATCTGAGATGACCGGGAGATTACATTCAGCTGGGATAAGTATTTCTTCTTTTTGGGGTGAAGGAGGGGAGAAATTTGCACTGAACCTGTCAGCCAGAATGTTGGCAATATCTGTGGGTTCAGTGTATTTTTTGTTGTTTTGAACCAACTCTGAGCATATCTGAGGGTTTCTGCCCAGGTTTCTAACATAGCTGAAGAAGGCTTTGTGGTTATCTTTAGTGTCCTTAGCGATTTTTCTCTCAAAGTTGGCCTTGGATGTTTTTATGAGAGAACGTAGTTTTCTGCTAATGTTGATCAGAGATGTCTTCCCTTCATGAGATTTTGCTCTGACGTGCAGTAGCTTCCTTCTTTTGTTATACAATTTGTTTATGGCTGAGGTCCACCAGACAGGACGCTTACCTTTGGTGGAGAGGGTCTTGGATTTCTTTGGGATTGCATGATCCATGCATTCTTGGAGATGTCCATAGAAAGCATTTGTGAAGGATTCGGCATTGTGGGCTTAAAGGATACCATCTCAGTCTTAAGAAGAGTGAAGTCTGCTTTTGAGAAGTTTTTCACTGTGGTCTTTTGTGCTGGGGGTGGAGGTGGGATATGTATATCCAGGGTGATTAGTTTGTGGTCAGATCTCACTAGTGAGGGGTATACTTCCGGTGTGGAGCATTTTGTCCTCATGTTTGTGATGATCAGGTCTAGTATATTATCTCCCCTAGTGGGAGAGGTGACTAGTTGTTCCAATGCATTTGAATTTATGAATTCCAGGAACCGTTGGGCTAGGGTATTAGGGCTAGAATAATGTACCCAATCAATGTTTGGGTAGTTGAAGTCTCCCAGTATGATGGTATTTTGTGATACATTCATATCCTCCAATGTCTTCAGGAAGGCTGAGTGGGGTTCTTGAGATTGGGAGGGTGGTCTGTAACATGCTACCAGTTGTATAGCAGTTTTGCCTATGGTTAGTTGCACCTGTATGGTCTCTGATGCTTCATGTGTTGCTACTAACCTGGAGGTGTGGGTGTCCTTGATGAATATGGACACTCACCCTCCCTTTGTGGTTCGGCCCGGGTTTTGGGGCTGAAAAGCATGATACGAGGTATAGCCTGGTTGTGCTGGGGTGCTCTCAGGAGCCTTGAACCAGGTTTCAGTTACTGCACAGACGTCAATGTTCTCCATGCTGAGGAGTGCATCAAGTGCCTGCATCTTGAGATTTAGACTTCTGGCATTGAGCAGCATCACCCTTAGTTTTTTTCCATTTTTGTTTTCTAAGGAGGTGGGTTTGTCTTTTGAGCCTTGCCTAAAAAAGGCACTATGGGGGTGGCAAGAGCCTTAGCCAATATCCGGAAGCCCAGTGGTGACAGGTGTAAGCCATCCCTTGCGAAGCAGCGTAGCTTGTCCAACATGTCATCCCAAGCAGACAGACATTGGATCCCCTTAGAATGACACCAGTACTTGAGACAATTGTTAAAGCTGATCATCTTGTCTTTGTATTGTGGTATCATTCTTGGTGAGGGCAAGATGCTGCTCAGGGTCAGGGTCATACCAGCCTGGGCTACATAATTGGAGAGCTCCTCTATGTCTCTTTTCATGTAGTCCAGGGAGGTACGTCTCAGGTCATTCACACCAGCATGGACAATGACGGAGTCATATTTGTACTTGCTTTGGAGTGACTTGAGTGCGTGTGTTATGTGGCGGATCCTAGCTCCCGATAGACAGCTCACAGTCACCTTCTCCTTGTTCAGCCTGGACAGCGGGACATCAGTGTGTCTGATGTCTGACTATAGAGTCACCTATTATTAGTGTATCAGGCAAGTTTGTTCCATTACAAATGCTTGTATATAATGTATTCCATTTCAATATGATATTGTTATTGCATTGTACCACTGTAAATGTATACCTTTATTAAATACGCTTTTATGTAATGTGAACCAATTCAATATGCTACAGTGCATCATTTTCTAATATTGCACTAGCAAAAATTATTCCAATAATTACATTACCTGTGTTAATTTACATTGTATCTCGTATTATATTGTACCACTTAAGCTTTTCTCCCTACACCCAATCGGACTTCATTGGTCAACAGATAAAAATTAAAATAAATAAATAGTACTGAAAAGTCAGAAAAGCAACCATCTAATTCTGTCTTTTTGGCACCAATTCTTACTTTTGGGAAGAACCCCAAACTATAAATCCGAAAGGAAGCATTAGGTTCTTGCTAACATATTCTGAATCACTACAGCAATGATCTTTCCCCACCTTTAGAGCAAATATCCACCCTGTAATTCTTATGGAAACTGTGTACATAGGACTAAATGGCAACCTCACAAATGTCTAAGACAGAAAGCCCCCAGAAGAATGCTGCAAAAAGCAGCAACAACCCTTGCAGAATGAGCACAGACTTCAATGTTCAGTACAAATGACGACTGCGGTCTCAGAAACCTTTTAACAGGTAATACATGAGTCTGCACCCATACTATACTGGTGATATATAAAATTTGATAAGTTTAAAAATTATACTGCTGGTTTTCTTAGGTTCATAGGTGATTACTAGGCTAATGGCATAAGAGCCTAGCCAATAATACCCAGGATATGACAATTTTATATCGATTCCCCGGATATGGGATAGGGTAGTGGGTCTTTGGGTATTGCAGCCCTTAGTCATTTTACAGACTGCCTCTGTCCATAAGGGACATGGGCAGTATCCCAGGAGTGAATTTACAGTTCTCCATCAATTTATCTAAATTCTGTTGGAAAAGAGGGAGGGATGAGCTTTGTCTTATGAAGACAGGAAGTTTATTACAGATGAGGTAGTCTTTGGAATATGAATCTGTCTCTCCAGCAAGTTCTGTTAAAGTCACAAATAAAGTTCAAGTCCATGAAATGCATAACCCTCATATAATTGTTCTTGCAAATATGTAACATTTTCATCAGGGCTCAATCAGAGAATGCCTTGTAGGTCAGGTATAAGGCCCCTCTTAATAAACGATAGGGAAGGAGTAAAGTGATAGGGCCTTTAGTTGGTCTGCATAAGACATGTGTCTTGCACTTTGTATTTTTAGTGAGAAGTCTCTGGGGCCGCTCCAATTGATGCAAGTGCCTGGTTAGGTACATGCAGAATGGGAGCACTGTACTCAATCATGGACCTGATGAGGGCTGAGCACAATGGCACTATGACTTCCTTTGATCTTGATGCCATGCCTTTACTTATAAGTTGAGCCACATAGAAGGATGTCTTCACTACCGCAGCTACCTGGTGGTTAACGTTTAGATTACTATCTATCTGTGTTCCTAGGTCCCTCACCAATGGATCTACTTTTATGGGTGTGCTATCTATATTATAATTTTCAGGAATATCTGATTTACTGAAAGGTATGATTACAGATTTTTTAGCATTTAGTCTCAGACCATGGTTTTGGCGGGTCTATATTTTAACCACAAAACCTCACATATGTGAATACGGAAACGTCGAAACATATTGAGTGAATCGCAAAACACTGAACGTCCTGAACCGTGAAATTCTAAATGTCAAATCGGCATAGTTGGCCAATCTCACTGCCCGCTACGTACTACCTACCCAAATAAAATAATCCACATACATACACTTAACAAAACCCTACTTCTAACCCTGAACTAAAGCTTACATATATTACTATGTATGCACTTACCTTAACCTGCACCCTAACCCTAAGGTCCGTGACTATTGCACAACTATGTTAAGGAGCTATACCTAAACAAAATAAATAATCCACATACATACACTTAATAAAACCCTACTTCTAACCCTAAACTAATCTTGCATATATTACTATCTATACACTTACCTTAACTCGCACTCTAACCCTAAGGTCCGTAACTATTGCACACTTACCTTAAGGAGCTATACTGGAGAAGGGCCAACTATGATGATTCAACATTTCGAATTTTGCGCTTCAGGTCATTTGGTATTTTCACGGTTTGCTCAATATGTGTCGACGTTTCTGTATTCGCACAACTGCGGTTTCGCGGTTGTAAAAGGTAACCGGTTTTGGCACCAGTCATTTGTCATTTCTAGGCCTGTTTATAGGATGTCAACATCACTTGGGGAATTCAATGATTGCTCCCAGCTTACAGTTGTCAGTGATCTTGTTGAGCTAGAGTTACCCCCAACATTGCCTTCAATTCAGAGAAGTATATACAAAACAGGAGGAATCCCAACACCGAGCCCTGCGGGACATCACTAGTAACAGTTTTTTTATTGAAAGTAGATTCACCTATTTGGACAACATATGTCCTGTCAGTGAGCCAGCTGGCTATCCATCTCTTGATGTAGGGGGTTATGCCTAACTCAGTAAGTTTATCTATGATCCCTGAGTGGGGGATTGTGTCAAAAGCTTTGCTCAGGTCTACATAAGTGGTGTGTACTGTTTTACCCTCAACTATAGTTCTGGTAACATTCTCAGTGAAGTCCACCAGATTGAACAGACAAGCTCTCCCTTTGATGAAGCTAAATTGGGTCTGCTCCAGTGTTTGGAGAGTTCCTATGTCGTTATTGATCAGGTCCATGACAGTTCTATGCCACTTGTATCATTATGGACAATTTATTTCAAAGAGTAGCAAGTCTACAATAAAAGAAATACTTTTTTAAGTATATTTATCAAACTTAATTAGATAATGTATAGTTGTGTAGATAAACCTACTATAACAGCAGATGTTTAAATGATCACTGCTGCCAGCCAGTCAGTCAGCCAGCTTCCAAAGCTTCAGGTCAATATCCATGGGCTCAAACCATTAGCTCAAGCTAAGCTGCCTAAAAGCACAGGTTTGATCACCAAGCTATTCAGAGCTTTCATGCAAACTGAGGGGGGGGGCTGAGCCTTGAAAGGACATAGATAGGTGTAAAATATATATACATGGCTGTCTATACAAGTTTTCAGTATTATGTATATTCAGTGAAGTGGGTTTGAACATTTGGGTTTTAGTGAAATTAGTTTTCACTGTTATGACAGGGACTCATATAGATACACACCCTGGCATAATCAAAAAAAAAAAAGGAATGGCTACTGCAGCAGTGATTATTTGAACATCTACTGATATGGTAAATTTACTTGCACAACTGTACCATATAAATCATAGTGATCACCGCTGCATTAGTCTTACCTATATCAGTAGATTACCCTAGCTTACAACATTTGGGAGGTGAAAGAAGTAGGGTCCAGGAGCTCCTGGAGAATGGTCATAGCAAAACCTGATCTAGACCTAAAGAAGAAGCAAGCTTATAGTGCTTTGTAAAAGCATGTACAGAGGAGCAAGCTTACTGCTTCTGGAATACTTCTAGAATCCACCCTTTCCAAAAAGTCATAGTTGAATCCAAGGTACTTGTAGAGTGGCCCTTGACCCTACCTAGAATTGTTTTGTTGTGGTGAGATAAGAAAAGGTTAACAGCCTGAGACAACCATATGGAAATAGTCTGTTTTGAGACAGGTTATCCCTTTTTCTTACCTTCACAAGAAATGAACAGATCTGTAGATCTGAAAGAAGTTTGCTTTGCCAAGATAGTACCCAAGTTGTTTTTGAACATCCAAGGTATGGAGTATCCTTTCTCCCACATTTTTAGGATTAGGAAAGAAAAAGAGAAATAGACTGTTTGGCTTAAAGTAAACTCAGATACCACTTTATGAATAAAAGAAGGATTAGTTCTGAAATAAAACCCTGTCTCTGTGGAAAATGAGATAGAGTTGACAAACCATAACAGCTTGAAACACAGATACACTTATTGCAGAGGTCAGAGCAATCAGTAAAACGGTTTTCCATGTTAAGAACTTCAAATCAGCCATGTCAGCTGGTTCAAATGGAGCAAGTGTTAACTTCTCTAACAAAAAATTAAGATCCCAAGGAGAAGTCCCTGTTTTCTTGGAGGTCTCTTATGCAAAACCCCTTTCAAAAATACTTTGATATAAGTGTGACAACCCACCACTGAACCAGTAATCAAGGAGCGTCAATCCTCACCACTGGCAACAGTGGGGGACGTACACTGGGAGGATGACAGGCACACACACAGTATTTCCAGATGCAGCGCTCTGCGTCATGTGCAATTTCCTTTAGGAGCAGAGAGAGATCAGAGTCAGTCTAGGGCTGGCTTATCCCTCTTTCTCCAGATCCCCAATAAGACTCCCCACTGGCACAGCTATAGAGTTGAGATCTCAGCTGAGTGGCCAAGACCTCCAGCACCCTCTCTGTCCAACAAGTGCTTTGTGTCCCTGCCCAAGTAGCTGACACACACACACACACACACACACACACACACACACACACACACACACACACTCTTTGAGGTTTGATTTATACACACCCACCTGAGAAAGGTTGGCACAGGTTTACCAGCTATGCCCCCTTTTGCCAGACTATAAGGTAGTTATTACTGCCACCAGCCAACTCCTTATCAGCTACTTTAAGGCCCTTAACAAAGGGTGTCCAATCTTACTTTGTAATGTTACTACTAATACAAATGGTAGTTTGACCAAGAACAAAGCTACTAAATGATAGAGCAAAATCCCAAAAAGGGAAGGCATCACTGATCAGTATTAGCAAAAAACTACGGGCACTCATAAAATTGTCTAAGGCCAGCTTCGAGAGAAAAATTGCACAGGACACAAAGGATAATCACAAGGCTTTCTTTAGTTATGTTAGGAACCTGGGTGGTAATTCCCAGATATGCTCAGTCAGAACTAGTCCTAAATGACAAAAAATACACCGAACCCACAGACATTGCCAACATCCTAGCTGACAGGTTCAGCGCAAACTCCCCCCCCCCCCACCAAAATGGCAAATATCTATCCCAGCAGAGTGCTGCCCCCTGACATCTCAGATGCTCAGGTAAGAGCCGCCCTCTTCAAAGCAAAAAACACAGCATCAATGGGACCAGCCGGTGTCCCGGGCTGTATCCTACATGAACTCCAAGAAGAGCTAAACCCAAACATAAAACTACTGTTCAATCTCAGCCTTACTACAGGATATGTGCCCAAAGAGTGGCGTACAGCAACAGTGGTCCCTCTCCATAAAGGTGGTGCCTCAACGGATCCTGGAAACTATCGCCCCATAAGACTGACTAGCTTGATCTGCAAAGCTATGGAAAGGATCATCATGGACCTCATAAATAAAGATACTGGGGACCTACAGACACTGGATCCTAGCCAGTTTGGCTTTGTTAAGGGCAGATCCTGCCTCTTAAACCTGGTTGATCTCTTTGAAACAGTCACCAAGGCCATTGATGATGGGAAGGTGGTCCACACAGCCTACCTGGACCTCGCAAAAGCCTTTGATACAATACCCCACTCGGGCATTATAGATAAGCCCACCAGCTTAAATATAAACCCCTATGTCACTAGATGGATTGCAAACTGACTCAAGGACAGAACCCACATGGTTAGAATTGCTGGAGCCATGTCAGACTCCAAACCATTTACAAGTGGTGTCCCACAAGGCTCAGTCCTGGGACCTCTCTTGTTCGGTATATATTTCTCGGAGGTACAGGCCAACACGGAAGGACTGTAGCTGACCAAGTTCGCAGATGACTGCAAACTGGGCGCCATAATCGACTCTCCAGCCGACACAAGCATCCCCCAAAAGGGCCTCATAGAAACAGACAACTGGTGCCAGAGCCATGGCCTCAAGCTAAATGCCAAAAAGTGTATAGTCATCCCCTTTGGCAAAACAAAGTGCCCACAAATTACCACATAGGTGGTAATCCATTAAGTACAGAAGAAGTAATTAAGGACCTGGGGACCCAAGTTGATAGCAATCTCTCATTTGACAACCATGTGGCCAAAGTGGTTAGAAAAACATTTTATATAGCCCACCTAATCATGAAGGGATTCACATCTAGATCAGGGGAGGTCATCATGCCTCTTTACTCATCCCTCATCTGGCCCATAATTGAGTACAATGCCCCTTTTGGGATGTATCTTACCAGACACCTGCAGCAACTGGAAAGACCCCAAAAGTACCTCACCAAGAGAATCAAACGGCTCAAACAGATGCCATATGCTGCCCGGTTAAAGAAACTCCAGCTCTACTCAGTGGCATACCGCCTGTTCAGAGGCGATCTGTGCCTGACGTATAAAGCCATGTCCAACCCGGAATTAATGGACATGCTGCACCTCAGAAAATCCAAATCCCATCGAGCTACGCCGAGAGACTTGAACCTCAGCACTGAAATAAATAGGACATGCTGGAGGGACAGATTCATAACCCAGAGGTTCCCTTCACTCTGGAATAAAATCCCAGTCCAGGTTAGGCAGAGTCGCTCATTGACTCTCTTCAAGAGGAATCTTGATGAGTGGATGGGAGATCGTAGGTTTACCCCGGGTATCACTTCTGTGTCACTGTTAGACAGAGGCACAGTATACTAACCTCGAAAAAGAGCATAGCAAAATAAATTTAAAATGGGTGGCAAAAGCCAAACACATTCTGGCTACGCTTATAAATGCCCTAGGGCAGATAGCCTAGTATGAACCTATGAACAAGGCTATTAGAAGTGGCCTACACAGTGTCATCAAATAAATATGCAAGTACTCCCAAAACTTAAATATGTCTCGCAAAGACCAGCCACAATGAATGGTTTAAATATATTTAATAACAAATAATAAAAGAACAAGAAAATACTCATTATATATTCACAAGTGACATTAGAGTTCAAAACCACAGGAAATATTTAAAACAACACTGCAGGACAGTCTCAAATAAATAAATAAAGAAATAAAAAGCATCTAAACTATGCTTCACTATACTCCTGACTTAATCTAAGAGAATTATTATACCCTAGAAAACTTACTTAAGAGCAAGATGGATATGGTGAATGGATCTTCTAGTTGTTGTCAAGTCAAAGACAGAATACAGAATGCTGTGTGTCTCTCAAAGACCTCTCAAATTAATATCTCAAATATTACTGCTGAGCTAGCTTTCAGAATTACATAATTTCTTGTCATCTGACTTCTAGCCCCATGCCCAAAATAACTATTGATGGCAGCTGGTAGCATTTTACATCTACCTGTGAAAATAAATAGACAGGGGCTTTTCTTCAGATTTTGGCAGATGCTGGAAGTCATAAAACAATAAAACACTTCCAAAACTATACAAAAAGTTCCCTAGTATAGACATTATGTCTCTAGCTGTGACAAAGTAATTTAATTTCAGCTATTTTTCTGAAGGTTTGCTGGAATGAAGCTAGCCTCCTGTGTTCCAGTTTCCACTGTTAAAATATATACATTAAAACAGCTACAATAGTGCATGTACATTTGTTCACTTCCAGCAGAACTCACTGTGGATACATCTTTAAGCTCAGTACTTTACAAAATACCTTTTTTAACACACGTCTGTACAAACAAGTTTGATATATACATGACATACAGTTCTAATACATTTGTAACACAAGCATCTTATATGAATCATGTTGATATTCATAAATGATATATAATTATTTATATAATTCCAAAGAGCTGTGCTGGCAGTTTCTCCCCTTGTCACAATGAGAATGCACTGAAAGAGGAGGATCCATGGGTAGACATGCTGAAATAGCCAATAAATTAACCTTGATGAAGGAGTAAGAAAGGCCAAGGATAGTAACTCACAAAAATTGTAAAACCAAAGAAATACTAGCTGTGAGTGGGTGTTGGTTATGTTGTTGGCACTAACTAGAAAACTCTTTCCATTTGCTAATATATGATTTTCTAGTAGCAGGCAGTATTGCCTCCATTAATACCTGCTACATGTCTTTGGTAAATAAAGGGAATTAAGATCCTACCATCCAGAGAGTCATCTGGTGTTGATTGGAGTTGGGGTGTATCAAACAACCCTGCTCTTATGTGAGTTCATAGGTTCAGAGGTAGGTGGCTATCGGCCCAAGGGCCTAAGTAAGCCTAGTCAACAAGGTTCCCTGGCTTACGCCACTCAAGAAGGTTAATTTCCTGTGCCCCTGTCAAGCAGAGCCACAGAAGTAATCCCCAGGGTGTATTTCCTATTTCCCATCCACTCATCAAGATTTTTCTTGAAGAGTGCTAATGAGGAACTTTGCTTGACATAGATATGTAGCTTGTTCCAGAGTATAGGAAGTCTCTGGGACAGGAATCTATCCCTCCAGCATGTCCTGTTTATTGTGGTGACAAGGTTTAGGTCCCAAGACCATGTAGCTCGGAGGGATTGGGATTTCTTTAGGTGTAGCATGTCCAACAGCTCTGGGTTTAACATAACTTTATATGTTAGGTAGAGATCTCATCAAAGTAGGCGATATGCTACAGAGTAGCGCTGGAGTTTTTTGAGACGGTCAGTGTAGGGCATCTGTTTGAGGCCACTAATCCTCTTTGTGAGCTACTTTTATGGCCTTTCCAGCTGCTGCAGATGTCTTGTGAGATAAATTCCAAAAGGGGCATTGTACTGTATAATCGGGCCTAATAAGTGCTGAGTAGAGGGGAACAATGATCTCTTTCTTCCTGGATGAGAACCCTTTTGTGATGAGGTGTGCCACATAGAAGGATTTCCTAACTACTGTGGCGATGTGATTATCAAAGGAGAGACTACTGTCCACCTGGGTCCCAAGGTCTCTTATCACACATTTGGCATTATGTAGACTGCCGTTTATGTGGTAGTTCATGGGTACAGAGTTTTTACCACAGGGGATGACAATGCACTTTTTGGAATTGAGCTTGAGGCCATGCCTCTGACACCAGGCATCTTTCTCAGTGAGGCCCTTCTGTAGGATGTCCACATCATTTGGGGACTCAGCTATGGCTCCTAGTTTGCAGTCATCTGCAAACCTTGTTAGCAAAAGGCCTTCTGTGTTAGCCTGTACTTCAGAGAAGTAGATACCAAACAGGAGAGGTCCCAGGACTGAACCCTGTAGTACTCCACTTGTCACTGGTTTGAAGTCAGATATGGAGTCTGCAACTTTTACAGTGTGGGTTCTTGTCAGTGAGCCAGTTGGCAACCCATCTTGTGACATAGGGATTTATACCTAGTTTAATGAGTTTAGCTGTAATTCCAGAATGGGGGATGGTGTCGAAAGCCTTGGCAAGGACAAGACAGACTGTGTGAACCACCTTACCCTCATCTACGGTTTTGGTGACTCCCTCAAAGAAGTCAATCAGGTACAGAAGGCATGATCTACCTTTCACAAACCCGAACTGGGTGGGATCCAGAGTTTGGAGGTTACCAATGTCTTTGTTTATGAGTTCCATGATGATGCGTTCCATGGCCTTGCAGACCAGGCTCGTCAATCTAATAGGGTGATAGTTCCGAGGATCAGTGGTGGCTCCCGCTTTGTGGAGTGGGATAACTGTTGCTGTGTGCCATTCAGTGGGCACAAAGCCTGACGTGAGACTATGACTGAACATGGTGCTTAGGTAGGGAGCCAGTTCATTCTAAAATTCATGTAAAACGCAGCCTGGGATGTTGTCCGGTCCCATGGATGCTGTGTTTTTGGTTTTAGAAAGTGCAGCTTTTACCTGCATAGATGTGATTACAGGGACTCTGCATTCTTCCTGTATAGATATGGGCCCTTTAGGGGGTGAGAGGCGGGTAAAGTTAGCACTGAACCTATCTGCCAGGATGTTGGCAATATCAGTTGGGTCTGTAATTTACATGCCATTGTGCTGTAACTCAGAGCAGATCTGGGTGTTGCCATTGAGATTCTTGACATAGCTATAGAATGCTTTGTGGTTGCTCTTAGAATCAGTGGTGATTTTGTTTTCGTAGCTAGCTTTGGAGGATCTTATAAGGGATCTTAGCTTCTTACTGAGGCTGACCAGGGAGCTCTTCCACTCATTGGATTTTACTTTTTTGCAACAGTTTCTTCCTTCTGTTGTAGAGTTTGTTTATGGCAGGGGACCACCAGATTGGCTTCCTTTTTTTGGAGGATAGCGTCTTGGTTCTGTTTGGGATAGCACGATCCATGCACTCGTGTAACTGCTTATACAGTGCATTTGTCTAGGCTTCAGCAGTCGTAACTGTATTGTCCATCTGCATGGGTGTCATGAAGTTCGCCACTTCTGTCTTAAGAAGCATGAAGCTGGCTTTGAAGATATTTTTTACCGTGGTTTCCTTAATGGTGGGTGGGGGCGGGATGCGGATATCGGTGATTAGCTTATGGTCGGTTCTGACCAACAAGGAGTTGACTTCAGGTGTGGAACACCGGTCACTCATGTTGGTAATGACTAGGTCTAGGATACTGTTGTCCCTGGTGGGGATGTGGATAAGTTGATCCAGGGCATTGGAATTTATGAATTCCAGAAAGCGTTGAGTGAAGGAGTTGGTACATGAGTACTTTTCCCAGTTAATGGTGGGGTACTTGAAATCACCCATTATTAGGGTGTTTGGTTGAACCCTAATATTTTCCAATATATCAAGAAACGAGGAGTGGGAATCCAGGGGCATGGTGGGGAATCTGTAGTAAGCTACAGTTTGAATTGCAGTTTTGCCCAGAGTTAGTTGCACTTGGATAACCTCGGATGCATTATGCTGCACAACTAGCCTGTAAGTGTGGATATCCTTAATGAATATGGACACACCTCCATCTTTTGTGTTCTGGTCCAGGTTAGATGGCCGAAAAGTGTGGTATGAATTATAGCCTGGTAATGCAGGGCTGCTCTCTAGAGCCTTGAATCAGGTCTCAGTCACTGCACAGATATCGATGTTCTCCATTTTAAGGAGTGCCTCGAGTGAGTGCATTTTGAGATTTAGACTTCTAGCAATGAGTAGCATTACCCTCAGTTAGAAGAGAGCCATTCTGTGAGGAAGCTTGTGGTAATTGCCCCAGATCACTTCCAAAACCACTGTTGCCTGGGCCAGAAGGGAAATACCACAATGATCTTGTGGGATTCATTCTGTATCTTCAGAAGTACAGTGGATAACAGTGGAAAGGGTAGAAAAACATACAGGAACATTCTTGTCCAAGGAAAGGAAAAGGCATCTGCCTTTCAGGCCTTCTTGCATGGAGTCCTGAAGCAGAATTTTGCCAATGGAGTGCTCCGAGCTGAGGCAACAAGGCAACAAGGCAACGAGGCCTACTTGAGGAACTCCCCACAGATGTATCAAACCATGGAAAACCCCTTAATCTAGTTTCATTGACGAGGGTCTGACTTTGTCCTGCTCAGCTTGTCTGCCACATGATTTATGGGATATAGAATGCCTGTAGAATGAGACTATGCTGGGCGGCTATATCTTAAGCTAACATGGTTAGTCTGCAAAGGGGGTATGTCCCAGTTCCTCCTTTCTTGTTGATGCACCAAGTGACTGTGGCATTGTCTGTAACAACCTGAAGAGTTTCAGGGGGATCAAAGATTATTCAGAAAGCTGAGTGCGTTGAAGAAGCATCTATCCTTGCATCTCTCCATGGTGTCCTGCACACCTTGTACTTTATCCCTCCTGAAACCGCTCCCCAAGCAAAGTCCAAGATGTCTGTGATGATTGACTGCTTTACAGTGTGTGTGTGTGGGGGGCTGGATTTAGGGAAAATTGCCCCACCTAGTGGTTTCTCTTTTGACAAAACCCAGAACTGGAAGATAATGAGTGTAGGTGCTGGGACCAAAGAGACTTTGGATACCATTGTATCTTTTTCATGTGCAGCCTTGCTGGGAGTATGATAAGAATCATAGATGCCATGAGACCCAAAATCCTGTGGTATTCCCTTGTAGTGACTGAATTCTGAGTGGAAATCCCTAGCTATATATCTAGGTATAAATCTATTTTTCCTGTGGAAGCAAATCTCTTTGAACTGAGGTGTCTAGTTGACATCCCAGAAACATAATCCTGTGTGACAGAACCAAAAAAGACTTCTAAATGTTCTCTTTGAATCCCAGCTTCTGCAAGAGATCTCTCACCCGATTGATCCCTGACACTTTGAAAAAGACTCTGCAAAGATAAGCAAGTTGTCTAAATATGGAGAAACATGGACAGCCTTTAGCCTGCAATGAACTATAACTAGAATGACACACTTTTTGAATACTCTTGGTGCATTGGCTAGTCCATAAGTTAAGGCATTGAACTGATAATGTGATACAGACACAGAAAACCTTAAGAAATGCCTCAAGTCTGGATATATAGGGATGGGATGATAAGCATCTTTTAAAGTCTAGTGTTACCAGGAACCTTAAATGAGGAAGATGGGGTAACAAGTTGGGAAGTGACAGCAATTTAAACGTGGACACTATCACAAACTGGTTTAGGAAAGAAAGGTTCAGAACTGGTCTCCAAGCATTTTCTTTTTTTGGTACCAAGAACATCCTTGAATAAAAACCTTTTCCAAATTGGGAAGAAGGAACTGACTCTAACTCCCTCAGATAAAATATTTTGAATGATAGGGGAAATAGAAGAGTCTGGTCATGGTGGAAAAAGGAATCACCCATGGAAAAGAGGAATTTCCTCGTACTGCCATCTGTAGCCTTAATGTATGATCTTCGGATCCCATTTGTCAGAAACTACATGTTGTCAAATAGAAAAGTGGAGATTCAGACCTTCTGGAACAGAAAATGGACTGCCAGTGTGCAAGTCACATGGACAAGCCCCCTTAAACAGTCATTCTGACTTGTACTGTCCTTGGTTTGGGGGGTTTCTTGCATTCTTTTTGAAACCAGTTTGCCATTTCTTCTTAAATGACTGTAACATCATTTTGCTGAGACTGTGTTTTGTTTCTTGTCAAAATGAGATGACAGGTTAGAGAATCCCTTAGATTTTGGAAAAGGAGGGCTGAAATGTTTAGAGATTCCTTGTATTAGCTTAATCCTCTCATCACACTTTTTGATAACCTTTGCAGCAGAGGGACCAAAAACTAAATCTCCATCCAAAGGAAAATTTAAAATCTTAGTTTTCACAACATCTGGGTGGTTCTGAGAATGTATCCAGGGGAACCTTCTCAAAACACTACTAGTGGCCATAGCCCTGAAAGAAATATCAGCAGTCATACACACTTTAAACAATGATTTACAACTGTAAAATGGAAGAAATTAAACCATTTAAAACAGATTTTTCCTCACAAGAAACTACAAAATGCTCCTCATACTTGAATAAACTTTAAACATAGCCTGACAAGTTAAATTCCTGAAAATCAAAGTTGAAGAAGCATACACTTTTTTCCACACTTATCAGTTATTTTCCCATACTTATCAGAAAGTGTAAGATTGGAATTAACTAGATGTTTAACAGCAGTAGGATTAACTAAAACTTTAACTGCTGGGTTAGGTTTGGGAGGAATGTATAAAAAATTAAATTACTGAGGAACTTTATACAATCTATCTGACTGTTTAGGGGCAGAAGGCGATCTGGAAAATTACAGGCAGTGACATATATATCCTCCAAAGCTGAAAGCACTGGAATAATGCATGAAGGTTCTAGAAATTCCACCTGGAATAGCTCATAGTATTTTTTGAGGGACTGAGAACACTGACACATTCTGGAAATAGTTTCAGAGAAACAGAAACTCCCTCAGGAAAAATCAGATACTGTGTTCTCCTCTGAGTCTGAATCAGAACTCCGAGAAGAAAACTCTGCATCTGTCCTTTCATCTTCCTGTCCAAATTCATAATGCTGAATCTCTTCAGGAAAAGAGGTATCCTTCTTTCTTTTACCAGAAACCACATTATAGGAAGAGTCAATAGCCTGAATTAGACCATAAACCAGATTTAGTAATCTATTCCTGTCTAAAGAAATTTGTGTAGGAGTTTTCTGTTTCTTTTTGGCAGGAAAAATGGGGCCAATGGTGTTGCTAATGGCAGCAACAACTTCTCCAGGGATGGGCACAACATTCTGATTAAACAGGGAAGGAAGCCTTCCCTGTTCCCTCTCCCGGGACTGATAAGAGTGGCGTCTCCCTTGCCCACTGAGGCTACCTCAACAGCTGCAGAGGACATGGCTAACCCCCAGGCCATAGTAACAGTAAGTGCTACATCAGAGCGATCCACGTTAAAACAGTAGTAGACTGAGGATCCAGCTTTGGCCATAGCAGAGTCACCCACCTGTGGCTGAGGCAAATTACTAGCCTGCTGTGGTGGCAAAGGCTGTTTGCCTAATTTTTTTGTTTTGTGGCTGAAAGAAGGACTGTTAGACTGGTAGTTTGTGCTATGGTCAAGCCAAAAATGGTGCCTCTTTCCTGATGAAAACAAGCAGCATTGGCCAGTAAGTTGCCTTACAGGATTAAGGAGCTGTTAACGAACTGTTTCCTGTTGTTCAGTGGTGTAAGATTTGATTCCCTTAGCCTCTGTAACAGAACTGTGCGAGCCCCAGCAAGTCACTTAACCAGACATCACTCCAGGGCTGAGTCTGAAAAAATCCATGGAGATCAGTACTCTTCTGATAAATATATATCTATTTATTATATATAATAGATAAATATATAAATACACACATAAAAATAAAGTTGTCAATGGTCACTTTTTCCCCACAATAACAAAGTAAAAAGTACTTTTATAAACTTTGTCAGTCCCAAAAAGTAAAATAAGTATAATTTCTCCAGAGAAAAAAATGTTTTTCAATTACTTTAAACTATTTTTAAACTGACAGGAAAAGGTACATTTCTGCTTAAAAGTACAATCAAATCTTGTGACAGTCCATTGAAACACAAGCTCCTAGATTAAAAACAAATTTCTTAAGAAGGAATATGCATTTAAACAATACTTTTTATGGGGACGTTTTATGCCAAATTGAACTTAACTGCCTAGCACAAGCTAACCATTGATCCTCAAAAGTGCTCTCTTCAGTGGCAGGAAAGCTCTGAATGGGCTTGGCTTTCGAACCTACATGTTTAGGCAGCTCAGCACAAACTGCCTAATGATTTGAGTGAGTGGAAGGTTCCCTGAAGCTTTGGAAGCTGGCTAGGTATTATTCAGCTAAGATTACTGCAGTAGTGATCAATATGATGAATATTTTATTTTTCTTGTGCTAAAGTCATGAGTCAAGTAATATATACCAATCAGAGAAATGCATCATTATTATGCCTCTGTACAAGAATCAAAGTCCCTCTCAGATATCTATAAAAGCAGGATATAACGTAAAACTCTTCAATCTATTTTCATAACTTAACTGCTAAACTTCAATTCATGCTCTTTGTGTAATAAAAATTGTGCCCTTTCTTCTTTAATATATCAGAGTTACATTAAGTACAAAAACAGCACCATATTCTAGAAGTGATCTAGTTAATGACTTTTATAATAGAAAAGCCACACCAGACGTCCCAGCAGAGTCTTTAATCACATAAAGTTTAAGTGCTTTTGTTCAGATTAAAAAGGAACTTCATCAGAAACAATACCTTATAAACTTCCTTCCTTTTAAATAGTTGAAAAAAGCACCACATTACACCAACAAATGATATACCCATTAATCTATAAAGTAAAACCACTACTAAAACACTACAAAGGTTATACAAAAATTCTTCAGCTTACTAAGTAGAATATATACACACTGAAATCATAGATGAGTGTAAATATATATACTAAAAATATGAAGATGTCTGATGATTTTAAATAAAGCACTAAAAACTGTATAATCATAAAATAATAAAATATAGAATAAGAATAAAGTGTATAATAGAGTAAAACTGTTAAAAATATTTGATACTAAAAATTCTATGACAGGCAGCCGGACTTGATTTACAAAATAGGTTTGATGACTATTAAGTCATTAATACCCGGTGGGGCAATGGAATTTAATACTTGCCAATAAAACTCCCTCTTTTCAACAAGAGTTTCCAAATCACCCCCCCCCCCCCTTTACTGCATGGTCCACCTTCTCTCAAATAGTAAAATCAACATTTTTGAAGTCCTTGCACACCAGAGAATGTATATAGAGGGCGTTGTAGGAGTTTGCCTTACCGACTGCATATACGTGCTGATAAATTCTTGTCCGCAGAGATCCAACAGTCTTCCCTGTGTAGAATGCTGGACAAGATAGGCAAAAAGCTATTTACACAATGCCGTTATATTGTAAGTCATACCTGCCCTTGACAGAAATTAATCTGGGAAAACCTTGCACAGGAAAACAACTACCTTCAAAAATGAATCTGCATTGTTTGCATGCTCCACATCATTTCTTGCCCCAACCTTTGTAAATACACTGTCATAACTCCTGCCTGCTTCTAATATTGTTGTGAAATTTTTATTTTTAAAAACGAATCTTGGTTGTTGCCCTAGCCACTTAGTTAATCCAAAGCATCCAAAAACAGTACTGCAATGTGCATTGATGGAATTTTTCAAAGAATAAATGCCTTTGCAGTATTGCAGGACTAAGAGGGTGCCCCTTGTCCCATTTAACTTGCGGATGTGCAGCACTTTTATTAGGTTTGGACCAGAGATTGCGCTGTAGGCCAGGCACAAGTCTTTTCGAAGTATTATGTACACTACTGAGTACAGTGACGGTAACTTCAGTCTGTTAATGTACGACGTGCTGAAGACCCTGAATTTTCTTGGTTAGAAATCTCTGAGGTCTCTCAAGTTGCTGCAGGTGCCTGGTAAGGTACATATCAAAGGGAGCATTGTACTCCATTACTGGACTGATGAGGGTCCCGCTCCAGGGACCTTAACCTGGCCTGTGACATAAATAGGACCTGCTGGAGAGATATGTCTTTCAGAGGTTGCCACTCCTCTATAATAGGCTACCATTTCACATCACAGCCCCTCTATGACCCTGTTTAAGCATTGCCTGGATGAGAATCTGTTAATTCCTGCTGGGGATTTTACCTATGACCTCTTTCACTCTTGAGGCACAACCTTTACTAATGAGGTGTGTGACGTAGAATGCCTTCTTTATCACAGTAGCACATGGTGGCCAAAGTTTAGGCTACATCAAACTTGCATTCTCAAGTCTCTCACTACTGAGTTGTTACTTAGGGTATTATTATTATTTATATGGCAGTCTGTAGCGATATCATTTTTAGTGATAAAACATTGTTCAGCACTGAGTTTGAGTCCATGGCTTTGGGACCAGACACTGATTTGTGTAAGTCCCTCTTGAAGTATACTGACATTGTTTGGGAATTCAATGATTGCACCTAATTTGCAGTCATCAGCAAATTTAGTCAGCCGCAGACCCTCTGTTTTGGCCTGAACTACTGAGAAGTATATTCCAAACAATAGCAAACCCAGCACTGAACCTTGTGGAACCCCACTGGTGACAGGTCTGCTGGTTGAGGTAAAGTCCCCAACTTTGACTGAGTGTGATCTGTCAATGAGCCAATTAGCAACCCACCTGAGGACATAAGGATTGATATTCAACTGGCAGAGTTTATCAATGATGTCCAAATGTGGGACTGTGTTGAAGGTCTTGGCTAAGTCCAGGTAGGCTGCATGCACAGATTTGCCTTCATCTATGGCTCTGGTGATGTTTTCGAAGAAGTCCACCAGGTTTAACAGGCATGACCTGCTTTTAACAAAAACAAACTGTGTCAGATCAGAGATCACCTATATCCTTATTTATAAGATCCATGATGATTCATTTCATGGCCTTACAGATGAGGCTGGTTAAGCTTATGGGTCTGTAGTTCCCAGGGTCTGTTGCTGTGGCCCCTTTATGAAGGAGGGTGATGGTTGCTGTTTTCCATTCAGCAGAGACAAAACCAATACTCAGGTTGTGGTTGAAAAACGTACCTAATGGATTTGCTAACTCATGTTTTAGAACATTTAAAACACAACCTGGGATGCCATCAGGTCCCATAGAGGCTGTGAATTTGGCCTTGGAGAGACCGTTAATGACCGGCTCTTTGGAGATGCAAGGTGGGGGAAGATGTGAAGGGAATGGTTTGTGGAATGCTTGTAGGGGACAGGGGGGGGGGTGAAATTTTTGCCAAACCTGTCGGCTAATAGGTTAGCTATTTTTACAGGATCATTGTGTGTGATGCCATCCACAGCTAGTTCAACATATGTCTGGGTCCTACCTTTTAGATTACAGATACAGCTGCAGAATACCTTATGACATCCTTAGCTATGGTTGCTAATTTTTTTTTAAGTTGCCCTTAGAGGATTTTACAAGTTGTCTTATCTGTTTGTTCAAGCAGAGGAGGGTGTTTTTCCAGTAATGTGGTCTCTCTTTTTTTATTCTTGTACAGCAACTTCTTCCTCTTGTTGTATAACTTATTAATGCTAGATGTTCACCAGGGAGGCTTGTTTTTTTTTTCTTGAGGATCTTGTTTTGATCCTCTCAGGTACAGCTGTGTCAATACATTTGTGTAAGTGTTTGTACAGAGCATTTGTGTATACCTTAGTATAGCTGTCAATGCATTCTGTGGGAATAGGAGCTTGGAAATTATTTATGCCATCCTTTAGGAGGGTAATATTAGCTTTGGTGAAATTTTTTAGCCTGATTTCACCTAAGAGGGGTTCAGGTGTTATAGCTACTTCAAATGTGATTGCTTTGTGATCAGCTTTAACTAGTGAAGGTCTTATACTTGTGGAGATGCAACAGTCACCCATGTTGGTGTGGACTAGGTCGAGAATATTTGAACTCCTTGTGGGGTTGCATACTATTTGTTCCAGGGTATTAGTGTTAACAAAGTCCAGGAACCTTTGTACGACCATGTTGGCACTCATATAAGTTTCCCAGTCAATGGGGGGCTAGCTAAAATTGCCCATGACTAGAGTGTTTGGTTGTAATTTGATTGACTCAAATAGGTCCAAATAAGCTTCGTAGGTATCTCCTTTCATTGAAGGAGGCCTATACCTAATGATGACTTGAAGAGGGGTCTTACTCACAGTTAGTTGAACTTGGAGTAACTCAATGGATTTTTCCTGTTTAACCAGTCTAGAAGTGCATTTATCTTTGATGAAGATAGTTACTCCTCTTCTTTTGGTTCTCATGCGTTCATTTTGTGGTCTGAAAGTGTGACAGGCATTATAGCCTTGCAAGGCCAGGGTACCCTCTATGGGCCTGAACCAAGTTTCTGTGACTGCATAGACATCAACATCCTCCAGGGAGAGGAATGTTTCCAGAGAGTGCAGTTTCTGATTTAAACTCCTAGCAGTTAGCAGCATAACCTTTAATTTATTTGCAAGTGATATTTTCACGTCAGAAATTTTATTCTTGAGATCTTGCCTAAAAAATGCACTATGGGGGAGGCAAATGCCTTAGCCAGTAATCGAAAGCCTGGATGTGATAAGTGAAGACCATCTCTGGCAAAGCAGCATGGCCCATCAACCATGTCATCCCAGGCTTGCAGGAACTGGATCTCTTTAGAATGACGCCAGAAACTAAGCCAATTGTTGAAATCAATCAGTTTTTGTTTATATTGTGGTATCATCCTAGGTGAGGGTATAATGTTGCTCAAGGCTAGGGACAAACCTGCCTGGGACACATATTCAAAGAGTTTAATCATGTCTCTCTTCATATAGTCCAGTGAGGTATGTCTGAAGTCATTCACACCAACTTGAACTATGATGGAGTCATAACAGTACTTGTTAAGAGACCTGAGTGCATGTGTGATCTGATGAATCCTGGCACCCGATAGACAACAGACTGTAGCCTTCTTCTTGTCTAACCAGGCATTTGGGACATCTGTGTGTCTCACAATGGGTTAATCTATGACTACAATATTCAGTTTAGATGTGTTTTGCCTTAGGGGCTTATTTGGTGAGACACTGGTGCTTGTGCTTTTTTTTAATTGAATGCTGTAGGTGCTGTATTAGATGTAGCATGTTTGTGTTTGAAAGGTCTCTAGTGTTTAGCTAGGTTGCTGGTGAGTACCTCCCCATATGATGATTTATGTGTTTTGGTTTGCGTAGGAGGTGTAGTATGTGAGCTGACAACCCATTCAGTGTTACTGCTCTGTGCTTGAGAGAGCAAGGATTCCAGATTGTTAGTGTAGATACATCTCTCACAAATTGTACTTGAGTGATTTAGGAGTAGAGGGTTCTCAGTGTACATGAGGCAGTTGCTACACTGCCTCAGGATATCCATGTCAATCAGGCTGGTAGGAGAAATGGAGGGAAACTGACAATTCATAATGTTAGGTTAAATCCTGTTTCACAGTGTGCAGAGAAAATGGAGGAATGTGGTATAACTGGGTGCCCTAAATGGGGTCTATACTAATGGGGTACTCTATAAAGGGTCTATACTAGCAGGTGGTTTCCAAATGGTATGAGATTATTGTAGATTTGGTGGTTTTGGGACTGTTTACGGGGCAAAAGCACAGCTTTAGTGCTCTCTGAGCAGCTAAGTGCAATTAAAGGACTTCTGGGCTGGATCACTGGCAGCTACTAAAGGAAATTTTATCTATTGAAGTTTTTACATCTATAACCACCAATGGTTATCCCCAAGGTGCGGTAGTGCACAATGGTGCATGGAGGTGTGCTACACATAAACAGATGAATACAGCACAGCAGTGGATGGTTACCTAACTCTCTGGAGTTGTGGTAAAACAAGTGCAATCTCATGCAACTGCAGGGCTTATGTAGCAACACTCAGCAAACTGAATTAAACAATTTAACCAATAAAAAGCCCCAAATTGACCCTGTACCAGCAACCTTCAATCAGATGAGTCCTAACTGCACCCTCCTGCCACAAGGGTGTATGGGGGCCCTCTCCAACAAAAGATAGCCTAGCTTAATGCTCAGTTTAACAAATAGGACCAGATTCAGCAGGTCTGAATCTTGCCTATATTATAGCAGAGAAAAAATGCAACAAATCATCAAGAACAGTTTTAAAAAATAAGCTATATAGCCAAAATACAGTTTAAAAGTGCAAAATCCAGTATAAAATTGTACTTATGGTTAGCAGAATGCAACAGATTGCACTCTGTGGAGCTGTGTTAAAACAGTGAGCAAACTGAATTAAACAATTTAACCAATAAAAAAACTCAAACCTGAGCCCTGTACCAGCAACCTTCAATCAGATGAGTCCTAACTGCACTCTCCTGTCACAAGGGTGCAGAGGGGCCCTATCCAACAAAAGATAGCCTGGCTTAGTGCTCAATTTAACAAACAAAAGGCTGACTGACTTTTTGTATTAACGATATGATTCCATGCTTGCTGTTAAAGAAAAACATTGGGGAAATTCAAGATACAGCAGTTAAGACATATCAGCAAATGGTATATCTTGAATACTAGTAGCTCTGATGGAAGATGGAACTAGATAGAGGAACTTGAGACTGTGTAGTCTTTTAGAAGGTAAAGAAGGTGCAGATTGTATTTCATTAAAATAAAGATGGAGGGACTTCATGAATAAGTCCCTGGGTACAGAGAGCGCTAACCAGCTGCCATTACCTATGAAGAAGCAAAGCATTGTAAACCTAGAATTACTCTATTTCAGTTTGTGACAAGATATGAAGAGAAGCAAGCATTATGGCAGGTGTGGTAACAGGATACATAATGTGGAGTGGAAATGTGACACTTTTTAATACATTATGACTTCTCTGAAATGACACTGCAACAGACATTACTGTATAGAGAAGCAAATAAGGAATGCAGGTGGAGGAAAGTTAAATGCAGAACTAACTGTCCTATGACTTTAAAGTATTTTAATTCCATATCATAACCTAGTAAATTATCTAAACTTATTCACCTGCTAAGCCTCAAATTGTACTCAAATGCCTAGACAGCCTGTACGAGGTTTAAAGAAAATGTTTTCTTTTTATTGTATAATTTTGTATATTCTTAACTTGTTAAGTAGTAGTTAGCGGAGCTTTTCTCCTCGGGCCTCCACTGAAAATGGACATGTATCCAGTTGGGCTAGCCCGGTTAACAAATGTAAAATAAATAAAATTAAAAAAAAATAAAATTTTAGATGGCATATATCTGTTCACCTATGCAAAATCAATGATGGCCAAGGTGAGTTATCCCCAAAAGTGAGATAATGATGAAGAAGAAATGGAGAGCATTACCTTTCTAAATCTGTAGACTCTTCAAATATAGTGGAAGTGGAACATGAATCAAAGGAACAGACTGATCAAGCTGAAAAGGGAAGAGACTTCCAAGATGACTGCACATTGAGTAACAGCTTAATTCTAGCTCTCCCAGTGTCAAAATAGAAACTCAGCAGAGAAGACCAGAAGAATTTTGCATTTCTGAGTAAATTTCAATAAGTGGCTAGTAAATGCATTGTCTGAATGCCAGTAAAAAAGAAATAGGACTTGAAAGAAAATTAGTTTCAAAAGGCGAGGTAAAAACACTGACGGGGAAAAGCTCTGCAGCTGTTCAGCAAAAAGCAGTGCAACCTCCAGAAAAGACTTCCAGAAACCTAGAGGAAAGTATAACACAACTGCACACAGACCTGGTTAAAATAAATGAAACTCTGATAGAGTATATCAACTCAAACAACAAAAGGCTGGAAAAAATGGAAGGGCTTTAAAGAAATATTCAGCTGAGGTGATAAAACTGCAAAACTCAGAGGTTGAAATGAAGAAAATATGCTAAATATGAGACTGCTCAAAAACAGATTTTTCAAAAAAATAATAGAATTGAAGGACACAGCATGTAGGGAAATCCAAGATTTTCAGTTGTACCATAGAAGCTGGAAGGAATAGACTGTATTCATTTTATGAAAGCACAAATAAGCAACCGGACTGGTATTCCACATCAGGAGTTGTTATTTGAAAGGGTACATCATGTGTATGCTCCAAACCTGGCTAGGAGAAAGCAACCTAGACCTTTAATAGTAAAGATGCAATCATACCAGCAAAAGGAGGTGATTCTGACAAAACTGTGGCAGAAGGACAAAGCACTAAAAGTGGGAGACAGCAGGGTGTTTGTGATGAATGATTACTCATTCTACAGCAGGCAGAAGAGGAGTAAATTTATTCCACTATTCAGGGAAGGTAGAGAAGCAGGCATGAGATTTTAAACTGCTGTACCCAGCTATCTTCAAAATATTCTTTCCTGGAGGGACAAAATAATTTTTGATGAAGTACATGCTAAGGACGAAATACAAAAGTTTGTCCAACAAAAACTGAGCTGTGAAATAGAAAGAGATTCTGCTTCTTGTTCTTCTGGTAATAAAAACCAGAGGGGGACTGTGTCAGTAAAACCTTTTCAGTATTTCAACATAAAATGCTGCAGAGAAGGAAGGGAGCATGAGAGCTGGCTAGATGACTCGAGAGTATGTTGGAAATGAAGCAGAGACAGGATTTGAGACACGAAGATAAACAGGAATAAAACCAGTAAGTTGAAATTGACAAATGTTGGATTACAAAGCAATAATTATATTTATGGAGTATGACAGTACAAGAAAATTTGGAAATATTGGACTTTTTTGGACTTTGTCAGACTTGTGGGAGACTCTAAAGCATATGCCCTAATTAATTTCATTAATGTTCAGAAAAATACTTAGGGGAGGGGAAGAGGAGGGAAAAAGTTAAATGTAAGTAAAACAATGTTTTGCTTAATAAGTACTATCTTTATAGTGTATGATTCTCTTTGCATCCTTTAAAGTAAAGTTTTCTCAGTTGTTTTCAAGTCTAATGGGGATACTATTGCAAATAGGTGCTCCTGCTTTTTTTTCTTACTCCCTTCTTCTCTTTCTCCTTGTTCAGTTTTAAGAAATGTAGGCACTACAATGTAAAAAAGAGAAGAAAAGTCTGGTTAAATGAGCATGACAAATGAAAAATTAATGTGCTTTTTCTCTTTCTTGCATAGGGGAATGACTGGATTAAGGCCCTTTACTTAATCTAGTAACAAGTTTTAAGTTAAAGCAAGTAACTGAAAAATAATATTGAATATTATTAGGCTTTTTTCTAGTAAATAAATGCATGCTGCATAGCAATTCTGTATCTGGTCCTTATGTCTCTATGAATACAATCTGATAAAGAGAAACTGGATACAATCTGATAAAGAAAAATTGGCTATAATCTGACGTGAGACAAAACCAGACAGAAGTTAGTAGAAGCACAGGCTACAACCTTTCTTTTAGGTTAACTCAAGTCTGAGTGTGGCTGTCTGTTTGGGACATTTGTTCCTATTAGGAGGGTAAAACTTCAATATTTGAAGATGTACAAGGTTTTTTGTGTTAATATTATGTTAATAGGTTTTAGGGAGCATTGGGTCTGCTTGTTTTTTTTTCTTTTTCTTTTTTTTTGTTTGAGGGCTTTCAATAAAACAAAAAAGTTTTGTAAGATGTGACATAGGTTCAAATGGATATGACAAGAAACAGCTGTATAAAATTTCAACATGCCAAACAGTGTAGGCATGTAACACAAAATCTGGAATTAAACATTTAAAAAAAGCTGCTATACATAAAAGGTGGGAATAATAACTTTTTAATACAATGATCCTTTCTGTACTGTTTTTAAATGTCAATGTTCTAACAGATAAGTATAAAAAAAGAAAGAGTAATGAGCTACATTAAAAATGTAGAGTAAAAATAGCTATGCTACAGGAGAGGGTCTAGTTCCCGTTGTCGTAAGCTGACAATATCGAATACAATATTGCTGGTATGACAATGTCGAAAGTTCAGAACATTGCACAGGTAAATGGAAATCTCCGTAAGGGGGAGATTTCCATTTACCTCAATGTAGTGCGGTCTCGGAGTTGGTATATTTAAGTGGGGTCTGTGTGTGGGGGGGGTGCAGGGGTGCTTGACCCCCCTGCCTACGCTAGTTAGTATTTTTTAATTGATTTATTTTTTTTTTAAGTTATTTGATATTTTACTACTTCGATCAATACAGTTTGACCTTTATTGATTTGATGTAGTAAAATTTCGATAACGTGATATAGATGCTACAGGAGATGCACTGGTTAAAGAACTGAACATCTGAATTTGATAAAGAAAGGGTTTTGGGATGGTTATTCAGCTGAACACCTGGGACAAAGGAAAAGATGAGTTTGTTTGTGTCTTTCGGCTTTTCCCGGTTAGGGGTCGCCACAGCAGAACTCCGGTCCCCTAATGATTGGCAGTAGAGTTTTACGTGCAGGCTTGCCGGGCCTAATGCACAACCTTCAAACACCCATTCATGCATGTCGCCACATAGAAGATGCTCTAACTGATTATCGAACGGGCAACGTCTAACTGTGTGGCGACAAAGCTACCGCAGCAAAAGATGAGTACTTATATTAATTGTAAGAGGAGCTCCAATAGTGATATAAGAGGATAAAAAATGATAATAATGGTAGATTTGTAGTACTAAGGGGCTATTGGCAAGGGAGGAGGGATTACACTGGCAAGGATTTATATTCCACCTAAAACTCCTATAACAGAGGTTAAGGAAATTCTGGGGAAATAATAAGCTTTCAGCATGGAGTATTTCTTATAGGTGGGGACTGGTATTTGATTTGCAGCAGTGAAGATATGTCTGGGGAGCCCAGAAGGGAAAGTATAACAAAGTAGGGTAGACTTCTGAAGAAATTTATGACAATATTTAGCATGGAAGATGTGAATTCAGTAATAGGAGTTTGGAGTTGTTGTTGTGACTTATGGCTTATCCCGGTTAGGGGTCGCCACAGCGGAACTCCAGTCCGCTGTTTGGTAGTGGATTTTTACATGCCGAGTTACCAGCCCTGACGCACTACCTTACATATTATTCCCCATAATACAAAAACATGGCTAGGCTAGACCAAATTTACATTTCACAGGAACATGTGCACTTAGTTGAAGATCTTGTTATGCATCCAGTAACTATTTCAGATCATGCACCAATAATAACTAAAATAAAAACACAGGGTAATGAAATAAAAATAAGACAATGGCATTCCCCATCTATCTGTTGAATAGAGAGGAATTTCGGGAATGTGTCGTAGAAATTATTCAGAAGTTATTAGAGAAGATAGAAATTTCTTCTGAAATATAGCTAGGGAGTGGGATAAAATTAAAGTGGAGTTTAAAAATAGAGCGGAAATAAATGAAAGGGAGATATGGTTAAGAAGTAACAAAAATTGTTTAGAGGTACTGCCAAATATTAAAGTATTGCAGAATAGGGGGAAGTCTCAAAAAACAAGAAGAGGAGCAACTGCAGAATGCTAAATGGAAAATAAGAGATTACTTTGATAATATGCATGAGTTTAAAAAGGTTGCTGCTAAGCAACTGTTTTTTCATAATAAGTCAGGCAACAGTAAATAGAAAGGGCCATCTCCAAGCTTAGAAACCTATAACAAGGAAGGTAACAAGAGATCCTGTTGAGGTATTAGAAATATTTTGGAAATTCTATGAAAACGTCTGTATAAAGCAGAGAAACATGGAAATCAAGAAAAGGTACAAATGGAAATTTTTATGAAAGTATTAAATATGCCAAGGTTAGAGGTAGATGAGGCTCAATTATTAACAGGAAAGGAAGGGATGAGATAAAAATGGTGATGTATAACCAATCTACAGGAAAGTCCTCAGAAATAGATGTTATTCCTGTGGAAGTCTGGAAGCTAAGAAGGGAAACACTGATAAAGATCTGGAAGGTTTTAACAGTATTTTAACAGTAGAAATACCAACATCTCGGAAGAAAGCGGTGGTAGCTGTAATACCTAAAATGGGTAAAGATTCATCAGATCCAGCTTCATATACAGGCCCATTTCAACACTAAACAATGATTGTAAACTGTTTATGTCTACAATGACTAAAAGAATGGCAAAAGTAATGTCAAAATTCATAGACATGGATTAATGTGGTTTTGTGGAGGATTTGACATTAAAAAAACACTGATGATCTACATGGAAGCAGAATGTAAGAAAATACCACTGCTGCTGGTAGGCCTTTATGCAGAAAAAGCATTTTTGGCAGAGTATGCTGGGACTTTATGAACAGGGCAAAGGAAGCATTTGCATTCCTTGATAAAATTATAAGGTTGATTAGGAGGATATATGAGGGATCACTGGTAAAAATTAAAGTGGGTGGGATCCTTCCTGATAATTTCTGCTTGAGCAAAGGAATCAGGCATGGGTGTCTTCTTTCCCATTTATTTCCATTATATTTAGAACCACTGGAAAAGAAAATAAGGGACTCAATTTCAAGGCTATAATTGGTATGCTAGTCAAGAAAAGCCAGCTCTATTTGCAAAGTATATTATTTTATACCTGACAAAAACAGAAAGGGACATTACAGTGTTGTGGAAAATTTTGAGACACTTTCAAATTTTTTGGGATACAAAATTAATGAAGCTAAAACAAAGGCAATAGCAGTAAATTATGTACCCACAAAGAAATTGGTTCAGCAATATCCATATTTATGAAGATATGACAAAATGAAGTACTCAGGAATATGGATTAAAATGATTCTGGCGTGGCAGCTAAGGATATGTGGGAAGAGACTAAACAAAAGATAATGCAAAAACTTCAAAAATGGAAGCTCTGTTATACGGGTATCTACAGTAAGGTACGAGCAGTTAAAATGTTTTAGTCCCTTTAGTCTTATACACAGATAAGGCATACTTTTATCAACTAGAGAAGTGTATCGCAATTAATAAAGAGATGAAGGATTTTATATGGGAGGAGGCAATGGCAAGAGTCAAGTGGGATAAACTGAGTCTCCCAACAGAACAAGGTGGATTGGGATTACCAGATTTGAAGGAGTATTCCACAGCAACACAGTTAAGGCTCCTATACTAACACAAGAAAAGAACTATAACACAAAGTGGAAAGGGATGATGATGAAACAGGGGGAAGCTCAAGAAACAAGGAGAGAGTTGGATTTTGGATGAAGACCTTTAAGGAGAATAACAATAATCATACAGAATATTATATTCATAAAGTAGCAGAAACCTTCTAAGAACTAAGCCAACAGGGGAATGGAGAAAGGAGATTCTGATGAAAGGGATGACTGCAATTAGGTATACAGACAACAGGGAAGAGGGGGTTCAAATTTATTGGAGAAAACTAGCAAAGGAACAAATGCATTGGGATCAAATAAGTAGAGTGGGAAAGGTAATAAAATGAGAAGACGCCGAGAATTTATTTGGACTGCAGGTTAGAGACTGCATTCTCTATCAAGTTTTGATATCAGAGTATAGGCAAAGAGAAAGAAATTGGGGGGTCCTAAATGAAAGACCATCACGGGTAGAGTTTTTAGGTAAATCTAGAACAGAAGCTGCCATAAAAAATGGATAATTAATAGAGGATATAAAATATTGCATGATAACTACAAGAATAAATCAGAGGAGGTTAGAAAGGATTAGAAAGAGAGACTGTAGAGACTGTATAAGCAATTCACAATGAAACATTGGCGGATATATGTATGTTTCCCAAATATGCAACAAAACCTAGGAGATTTAGGACTTTTACTTGGAAATGTTTACATAGATATTTCTATACCCCAAACAGACTCTAGAGAATTTTTCCAAAAGTACCAGCAAATGTTGGAGGTGTGATGGGAAGAAGGACGCAATTGTTTGATTCCCATAAATGTATAAATTTTAAAACTTTTTTCACTCTTTAATTTAAAATCTAAGTATAATAGTCTTACTGTCAATTTTAATTGTAAAATTCTATCGTGATATTCGGTTGATTTCTATTGTATAACTGCATTTGAACTTTCTGTTATTTTTATTGTAAAACTGTTTTGGAGCTTTTCTCCTGGGCCTCCGTTGAAAATGGGCTCATTTTTGGCCCAACAAACTTTCCCAGTAAACAAACTGCAAATAAATAAATCGGGAACATATTTTCTGGGAGTGTAATGAGTTGGCAGACTTTAAAGATTCCCTGCAGACTACGCTGCCAGGGATGCTGGGTGACCAACTTAGTGTAACTAGGGAAATGATTTTTCTGAGACATGATAAAGAAATGGAATTGCCTAGACATAGTAAAGCCTTGCTGAGTCTAATTATGGTGGCTGCCAAAAAAAACAATTACTAAAAAATGGAAATCAAAGTCTGAACTAACTGTACTAGAAGTTGTGAATATAGTAACAGAGATAAAACAACTGGAATTGGGATCTTTATAAAAGGGTAGGAGGAAACTATATAGGAAAAAAATGGGAATTGTGGGAACAATACACAAAGGGGAGGAAATGAGGTTTAAAAGAAGGCAGGACTTGAATGAGCTATATAATGTTTGACTGACAATGATTGGGTAGAGTATAAGGGGTGTACAATGTTTGTAACTGGGATTATGACAGTATGGTTTGTGATGTAAAATGTTTCCAACAAAGATTGTGTCAATATGGTTTGTTTTCATTTATATAAATGTAAGATTGCCTACATCATAAGCGATAGTTTACTAAAGATGTCTTGTGTTTAAAAAAAACTGAAAAGGTGAAAATGTACATGTGTTTCTTGGTCTGGGGTGGCGTGGTCTTAGAGGATCTATTTTTAATATCTAGTAGTTTGGCTAATGCTTAGTATATACACACTGAGAGCAAAGCCCATATATACACCTATGTACTGAGTTTCCACTCATGAGGGTCTGCCCAGGATCTGCTTAGCTTGTTTGCTACTATGCTTTGCTCTGACAGTTTGTAAGATGCTAGAAGAGTTAAGGAGTGCTGAAGAGCTATCATTTCCGGCCAGAGCAGAAGGTATAACTTGGTGTCCCTTGTTTATGTACCACATGACTGTGGTATTGTCTGTCACAGTCTGTAAGGAATCTGGGTCCCATTGATGGTGTAGAGATTTTATGGTAAGAATCATTGCCAACATTTCTTTTATAGTGATGTGCTTTGATCTGTCCAAATTGTCTCATAGTCCTTGCACTTTTACCCCCAATGAAACTGCTCCCCAAGCAAAATCTGAGGAATTGGTCTGTACAGATTGTGATGGACTGGTTAAAGAAAAAAGGAGACCTGGATTTTGAGCCATTTGATCTCTACACCAAAGCAGTTCTGACTTGACCCGTGATTACACTCAAACTCCAAAGACATAATATTGGGTCCACATGCTTTTTTAAGGTACTAGTGTATCTTTCATATGTAACCTGGCAAAAGAAATCATGAGAATCATGGAAGCCCATAAGGCCTAATATCTTGAGAAATTCTCTGGAAATAGCTTGAGACTAGTGAGAAAAGATCAGGAAGACCTCCAGATAGAAATCCATTGTTTCTTGAGGAAGGAAAGCCTTTTGAGACACTGTCTATAACACAACCTAAAAACAGAATCCTTGTGAGGGATTAAAGATGAATTTTTGCAGATTTATCTGAAATCCCAGATTTTCATGAAGGAATTTACCTTTGTTAGGGACTCCTGACAGCAGGAACGACTCTGCACAAATAAGCACGTCATCTAAATAAGAAAAATGTGGACACCTTGTAATCTGCAGTGACCACTGCTGGGGCTAGACACTTTGTAAACATCCTTGTTGTAGTGGACAGTTCAAAGGTTAATGCAGAGAACTGATAATGTGACCCAGATACATAATTTTAGAAATCTCTTGAAGATGCTTGCTATTGCAATGTGATGATAAGCATTTTTAGGTCTAATGTTACCATAAGGCTCTAATTTAAGAACATAGCTAATACTGTTTGAAGGGTCAGCATTTTGAACTTTAGAATCTTTAGAAAAAGACTGACAGAAGAGAAATCCAGCACTGGTCTCCAAGAGTAATCCTTCTTTGGAACCAGAAACATTGTGTAATAATTTTCCACTTAGTCTGCAGGAACAAGCTATATTATACCTGCATCTAACATATTTTGGAGTACTGGATGAAACAGTTCTGCTTGTTTGGGTGGGTGAGGGGGGTTTCCCTGAAAGGATGGGGCTTTTCTTACCACTGCCAACTGTAACCTTACTGAATGACCTTTAATACTCATTTGTCTTAAACGATGTGATGACAAAAAGGAGCATTCAGAAAAACTATAAGGCAGCAAGGGAAGGAGGTTGTGATCTGTTTTCTGGCAAATACATTCTGAGGAAGGCAACTCACTCTTTTTTGGAAAGGTCCTTTCTTTTTCGGATTTCCATTAGAACTCTCTTGCTATCTCTTCTTAGAAGCATGTTTATTACCAAGAGGCCCTGCTTGCTCTTTTGTCTCCTAAAGGGAGTAGACGATTTAGACAGAAAGCACTCGAGGACCTGAAAAATCCAAAAAACTCCTTGCATTAAATTGCCTCTCTCATCCCATTGTTTGAGCACTTGCATAGCAGAAGTCCCAAATAAAACCTCCATGTCTAAAGAAGAATATAGGTTTTCTAACTTTAAGTAATCTAAAAACTTCTGTTTACATACCCAGGTAAATGCTCACAATATCATGGCTGAAGCAGAAACTCTAGATACAGTGTCAGCACAATCATACACACATTTCAATGCACATTTAGAGACCTGAGACAAGTTAGCCACAATCTGATTTCAGCATAACCTCCCTTCAGGGGATGGGGAAGTAGAAAATTCTCTCAAACTATTACATTTAAGCTGAAACGTCCACATATAGCCCTGGTAACTGAGAATCCTGACTAAAGGTAAAGACAAAATCTCTTACCCAGTCTGTCCAAAAGTTTACCCTCTTTGTCCTCAGAAACTGGCATCTGTTGTTATTAGGAGTAGTTGGAGAGATGGCAGCTGGGTATGCTCGAAGATGAGAAAAAAGATATCTGTTAGCTTGAGAGACTTTATAAAAGTTATCTGCCTTTTTAGGTACAGATAAGCGGTGTCAGGAATATCACTGGCAGCACTGAAAGCATGCTCCAAGGCTGGGGGAATAGGAGGAATGGGTGCACGATGTGGGCTTTGTGTTCTAATGAATCATAATATCTTCCCAATTCAAGGTGAACGTTAACCTGTTCCAAAGAAAAAACATCCTTAAGCTGGCAGATGTTCTCAGAAAAAGAGAAAGTCTACAAATGTTTCAATTCAGATTCACTGTTTACAGAATCACAGTCTTGTGTTATGGACCCCTAGGGTGATAGCACCCTGTCTCTGTCAACATCAGAATAATCTGAACAAATATCTTTCTCCTTCTTAGGAGTACAAGAATAATAAATATGATAAGACACTTAGCACTTGACACCCAAGACTAAAAACCTGCAACAGAACTCTTATTTAAGGTAACAGCATCATTTTTACCACACAATGATTAATTTTCTGTTTCTTTCTCACAGAGATATATCTGGATAAAGACCTAAAAAGAGAAGGTATCTCATCCTAGGCAAGTGGTATTTTTTCCCTGGCCATCCAAAGAGGACTCCAGTGGAATGTCTTCAGCACCTGAATTGGATTGTTCTCCCATGCCTACAACAAACATTGGAACTGCTAAAGAGTTCGTGTTTGACTCCTGATCCATAATGGCCAGAAAGATTACAACAGAGGGATTTAAGGCAAGCAGTAAGTGGTGTGAGGAACTAGCAATGGCTACTGCAGTCACCTTCCAATGGCTGAGGCACTGACTGAACCTGCACAACAAGCAAGAGCTTGTGCTTTAACTGCTTTTTCTTTTTAGCTACATTGGAGGAAGGAACAGCAGGCCCGGGTAAGAATGCATGCTGTAGCCATGAAAAAAGCCAGATGGCCTGTCAGATACACTAGGAGGAGTATTCAGTTGTCACTTAGTTCACATAAGCAACACATGATCCTTCCCCAAACTTTCAAACCCCAACACAAAGTTACACAAGCAGTACACAATCAAATATTATAGACATACAGAATAATCATACACTTTAGTAAACTCCTAGAAATAATAACAATAATATTAAAATAAGAAGGCAATCCTGAAGTGTACACAAACACCTAAACTACAAAACACTGTTCCCTGGGTGAAATGCAATATTCATATATGAAACACTCTATAACTAGCTTAAAATCCATGGAAAATTAGCCATTATAGCTTAAAGCTACACTGGATACCTAGAAAGTGATTCCTAGACTACAATAGCGGTAACTGAGGAATGCATACCAATGTTTCTAAAAAGCTTAAAGTGTTGTACCACAAGTCTGACAAAAACTATGCAGAAAATTAAAAAAATTCAAGAAATGTAGTGTGGAAGGATTCCCTAAAGGGGGCTTATCGGTCTGACATGAACGTGTAGACTGTCTGCTATTCCTGTAGACCATCAGAGATGCATATACAAGAGGCAGCAAGAAAGTACTGAAGATTTTCAGACACTGTGGCTGTACATACAACCCCCTCCAAAAAGGGTTCAGCCTATACAGCCAGAGTAAGTGTGTGGAAGGAGATTAAAGCTTTAAGAAGCTATCCTGTTGTTGTATCCTTAGCAAGATACAACCCCATAGGCTACTGCAGCAATGAGAATGATGAACATCTATCTTTTCATTTAAACAGATGGTAGTTACTTAGGATCTCCATGTCTTTTTGTGTAGCCAATGTTTTACCCAAGCTACAAATGAATGGCCCACTCTGATTATAAAACAAAACAGTGAAACCTCCCCAAGTCGAATAACATGCCATCAACCACATTACAGAATATTTAGTTAAAAAGTAAAAAATATAGACAACAATTGTTTTTGCCAGGGAGCAAACCCTCCATGCACCCCTCACCTCCTGCAACTTAAATATACCAACTCTAAGATCACAGAAGGAGAGATTTCATTAAAACTGCTGTTAGCTGACCATGAATAAATCCACCTATAATGCACAAAAAATGGGAATTGATCAAACAGCTGATTCATAGGTTCATAGGACGATACTAGGCTATTGGCCTGGAGGCCCTTATAAGCCTAGCCAAGAATTTCACCTTTGTTCCCACAAAGTCAGCACCTGTTTTCCATGTCCAGCAGGGACACTGGTGGTAGAAAGACACCACTGCCAAGTACTGAACCCATGACCCTGTGTACTAGAGTCAGAGCAATGCACCACTAGGCCAATTCTCTTTTGTCAAAAGTAACATTTCAACAAAATCTTCAGGACCTGACCCACTGCAAGGTTAACTTTTTCACTAACTCTGTCTGTGGTATTCTGCCCAGTGCCTTGCCAAAATCTAAGTAGGCTTAACACATACTCTGATTCTGTTTGCTTTCAGAATTGATAATTCAAAACAATACTTTGTCTTTCCGATATGAAATTGCTGCCTTGAGTATAGTGTTGCAGCACCTTCTAGGTATTTCAGAATTCTTTCCTTTCCTGGAGATCCCATGATTTTATTCAAAGTTGAGATCAAACTGACAGATCAGCTGCCTTCAACCTCTGATTTTAATTGCAGCTAAGGTAATACTGACTTGGCCTATAGTGTGTGGCCTCTGTCTTGTTTCCAGTCTTGTAAAGAGGAATCGAAATTGAATCCATCTTGAATTCAGAATCTTTAATGTCCATTCATATTCTGTTGAGAAAGTAAGTTAAAGGTATTATAAGTTCTCACCTCACTTCTCTAAAACACTAGGATGGACCTCATCAGACTCCACTTTTTTATCTTTGAAGTTCCTAAATGACCATTTCCTTTGTAAAAGGACTGGGATCCACTTACTTTTTCTGCCCATTTCTATTGAATGGATAAGATAAAATAAAATATCTACTGCTTGAGGTTATATTTCTGACACAATGCCAATTCAGACAATGACCTGGAATTAGATGATGATGATGATGATGATGTAAGGGTAATACAGCTCCTTGCTGAGGTGGGACTTCGGAGAGTGTGTGAACCAGATATTGTAGCACACAGATTAGCAGATTAAATCAAATCCTTTTGAGCATAGTGCCAGAAAGCATGTTTTGGTTAGTGAGCTTCAGATTTTCTTGCTGTATAACAGATGAGAAGCAAAAATATTTATATTTTACATGTGTATCTTAAATAAATATGTTTTACAAAATAACCTGCTTATATTTGTATAATGTAAAACATGGAACAATTAATTTAACCTTCCTGTAAAATCACATCCAGATGGGAGTCTGAGAACTATAGCACAGTGAAACTTTACAGGCTAGTGTTATGCTTTAAGTCTAAAAGTAGAACTGCAGTATTAGAATAAACATTATCACTGGAAAATTCTAAAAAAGGCAGATATGATTACTTACCAAAGATTTCACTTTCCTTAGCTTGTAAGAGGACGAACTCGGTCTCTTTTTTTTCTCATGGGCTTGTTGACTGAGGTCTGGAGTTACTCCACCTCCTTTCCTTCGTCTGTGAAAAAGGGGGTAAGTGGAATTAGCACATTTTTACAACTAAAATAAGTCACGGTACAACTTAGACAATTGCAGTGGTCTAGGATACCAGACTGCAACTAAATTATTTTCTTGAATGTTTTCAACTACAGAACAGTCAAGATCACATCATACAGTTTTACTTCTGAATTGATTATATGTAAGATACATTTAATGACCTCCATGATAATCTCTAAAGGTAAAAAAAAAAATACTACAGTGAAGGGCTCAACGTGGGTGTAGAGGTGGGGGTAACATTCTATGGATAGCTGATCAACTCTCTGGAGACATGATACAACCAGAAAACAGCAGCTTAAGCATCAGTAAGGACCATGCCAAAGAGACAAAAGTATGCAGGTTCTAATAAACACTGGATTAGTGCACAGTGATACCACCAGAATGTGTATGGTTTCATTACATGCTCACATTACCAGGATTGACCTATGACAGAAACACAACATGGAAGCATATTGTAATGTCTGCAGCAAGTACTTCATTTTGCTAATTTCACCTAATTAAGACATGCTAAGGCAATTTCTACAAAAACCCAATCTCCTAACCCAGCAACCACCCCTTTGAATAGTGATTCCTATATATATATATATATATATATATATATATATATATATATATATATATGGATCTAGGACTATTGAATGAAAGTTCAATAGTCCGAATCCACAATCACCGAACACACTTTAATGAAAGCACTTTTGTTAAAGTACGTTAAAAAAAAAAACAATAAATCTACTTTTATGCAAGGGGGCAAGCCCCCCTGCACCCCCCATACCCCCTTACTTTAATATTCTCACTACGAGATCGCATTACAGTTAGGAAAAGGGAATATTCCCTTATCCGTACCGTAGTACAATCTCCGCAACAGTCAGTCCCCCACTACTCTCTCTAGCTGCAGGCATACTTCAGTGAAAGTGCTTTTTTGGTAAAAAGCACTTTCGTGGAAGTATGCCCGGCTATTTGTGCTTCGGTGAAAAGTTCCTTCAGGGATCAGTACTGATCTTATATATATATTTATATATATATATATATATATATATATATATATATATATATATATATATATATATATATATATATATATATAATGGGAACTGTACAAAACAATATTTGATGTAGAAGTGCTCCAGAAAGCCCTCTAGAAATGCAGCAATGCCCCATCTTTTGGCATCCCTTTGGACTGTGAGTGGTGGTAGTTATTTCAAAACATAGCTACACAGCATTCTAGGGACATTTCTTCCTGCCAGGTGACCACAAAGTCATCCAGAAAGAGGAACAGGTGGAAACAGTGTGCTTCAGAACCATGTGAATAATGGAACATGGTGTAGTCCTTCTGCAGTGTATCTCCATAACTCCCATGTTGTCCTGACACTGACAAGTACCTCTATGGAGAAACCAATAGTGGAGACCAAGATAGATGCTAGTCACCTTCAAAGTGGATACCAATAAGAATGTAGCAAGAGTTACTGCAAGGGCAAGCCTGTGAAAAATAAGGAAAGGGAAGTAGGATGTTTTGGGTCACCAAAAATATAAAGAAATAACTGGAATAAGTTCATAGGTAAATACTAGGTTAGTTGCCACTGTGTACCATTTTAAGCCTATCCAATATCCCCAAAGGTAAGAATCAAACCAACTTGTGTCTGTGAGGTATAAACATCTTAACTATTATTATCCCAACCCAGAATAAGAGACAGAGATTTATTGGAATATGACAACCTAACATCTTGGCACTGAATGCCTTCTAAGGGTTAAACCAACATTTTATCCCCCACATTTAACAACCCAACTAAAACCAGTAAACAGGTTTTAAAGGAACAGAGAAATATCTCAAAAACAAAGACAGTAAATCATGTCAAGTGCTCTCAACTAACTCTAAATTCAGTACTTCAAACTGAGTGTAATAAATTTCAAAATGAAAAATGGTTCCTTTGTTTGCAATCTCTCTTCAACATCTCAATATTTATCCAGAATACAGTACAAAAAACAATGAATGGATCCAACATTACCACCGTTACTGATTCACATGTAAAAGTACTGCACTTAAAGATTAATTTACTTTAACATAATCTTGTAACCTAATCTTCACTTTTCTTTTAGCTATATACCAATAAAGTGGACTGCTGTCACAATAAATACCATAAACAACTTTTGATATATCATGATTACATCCGAATTACATAAAATGCTTATAACTATTAATAACCCAACAATTATCTTTACCTATCAACCAACAAATACATTTACCACATTGAATCACGGCAAACGTATTTACCTTATTGAAAGCTAGCAAATTATTTAGAGTGGAATATTATAAAATATGGTGGATAAAATGCTGGTTTAACCCTTGGAAGGCAATGAGTGATGAGACATTCGGTTGTGGTATTCCAATTACTGCTCTCTCTGTTATTCCAGTTTTTTAATGTCTTTTTTGAGGTAACAGTACCTACCTGATTTCATAGCAATGAAGAATAGGTATCAGATTCTCAGGATAAATGAAGCAGTTTCACAGGGAGAAAGCAAGATGATACTGCCTGTATACAGAAATATATTTGGCTGGGAAAGTGGTGGATGCAGCACAAGCAACATCTGAGAAAGTGAGAATGGTAATTCAGATCATAAAGTGTAATCGTGCGTATTCGTTGCTGAGGACTCCTTCCCAGTTCCTCTGATAAAGTAGATAAAAGGATTCTGAGCAGAGTATTACAGAAAACAGAGGTAGATGGCAAAGTGAGGAAACTGCTGAATATTTTATATTACAGTAAACAGGTGGGAATACTTAGCATTTTCTGTTAATGCAGCAACTCTAAAATAAACAGAGAAAGCAGAAGAAATAAGATGGCTTTACAAATAAGTGTGGAAAGGAAATAAGACCAGCTGCATTTGTGGATGATATTCCAAAATGTGAGCACTATGAAGAGTCAGTACATACAGTGGAAAGGATTTCTTAGGATTTCAAAGCAGAAGAGGTAGTAAAGGTTAATGCAGAGAAAAGTGAGTTTTTTTTTACATTAATAAAGAATGAATGTAACCTACGTATGCAGGAGTATTTATAACCAAATTATGGATATGGTGAGGTTTAAAGGGGATTATAAAAAACTGGGAAGAATTACCAAATGAATGAGAAAGTTGACAAATGGAAGAAGTGGGTATTAAATGAGAAAAAAATGGCACGTGTTTAAACATGCATTTCCCATGTTAACACTCTATATTACAAGCATAACTGGAATAGCCAAGAGAATGGAAATGAAATAGAATATCCTTTTCATTAGTATGGGGGTCTAAGCAGTATCCTGCCAAGAAATATAGAAGGCAGTGATGTTGAACTATGGACTGATGATGCGACAGAATTTTTAAAGTGGTACTTTAGGCTGGAAGAGGAAATGTTAGAAAAATGAACATGAATACAAAAAGTATTTGATGGAGAAAAAAGGAACTGAGGACTAAGAAGATGGAGGTGATAAAGTTGCACTGTAAGAGATGGGGTACAGAATTAGAAAGTTACAAAAGGAAAATGAAATAAGGATATGTATGGTATGGTGACAGAAAGAAACGAGAATTATTTAGAGAGTATATAGAATAGGGAGAGAGAAGTCATGAAGTAATAATAATGAAATACAATATGAGGTCCTGAATGTGACATAGTGGTCAGTAAATTAAATAATTTTATTTATTTAACATTTGTTTACCAGGAAAGTCCAACTTGGAACAAAGCTAACTTTCAGAGGTGGCCCGGGCAGAAATGTGCCAGACAAATAAATGCAAAAAAATAAATATAAGAGATAATTTATAACATAATGTAGTGAATGGAAGGCACTGTTAAGGAAGTTTTTGTAAGCAAACTTTTGAATCAGAAAGACTTTGTGAAATGTGGGTCTGTAAAAAGTATGAAAAGTACTACAAAAGACATTGTTAAGAAAGAAGTGGAAACAAAAAAAAATATTTTGCTATGGTAGGATATGAAGATATGAGAAACAGAGGATCAGCTGAAATTAAATATATTCCATGCCATACTAGAGTTAGTTATTATACTGAGTATGGGGAACTTGAGGAGGTGAGTACTGTGACACAGATCAATGACAGATTATATATATATATATATATATATATATGCATAATAAATGAAGAAAACAAAAATATAAATATGCTACATGGAAAATAATGGGAGAGAATTGAGAAAATGACAATGACTGTAAATGATGTAATACACAAAGAGAAGAAAATTAAGGTAAATGTTTTACAATACAAATTTTATGTGTATACAAAAGTATAAGATGTTATATAAGAACATTTTACAAGATTCTAAACAAAAGTAGTGAGCCCCTGCCTCTACAATAAGTGTCATAGGATCTTTCACATCCACTCAAGCTACTGTCAAACTCATCTGAAGGATGGAACTTCATGAATGAAGCAACTTCCATCTTTATACTGCACTACAGTGTCAGTACTGAAAAATAAATCGAAGCATCATTTCCGGGGAGAGAAGCCTCACCCTTATTACCTTCCAGGCATCAAAACCAAGTCTCCTTGTAAATTACATCTGATGATTCCATTTAAGTAATCTATTGGGGGGGGGGTCAGAATCATACAGAACTGTCATACATATGAATATATGAATTTTATTTACCTGCTTCTGTTTCTTGCCAGAATTGTATCCGATATTATATAATTTATTCATGTAGGTATATATTTATTAAGGTGCTTAAGTTCAGACATCAAACAGGCAACATTAATAACAAATACACAGTACAGAAATTTGGCATCAAAGACAAAACAACTTACCAATTTGAAATGGGGTCCCAACAGTTCAGGGGTTAGTACTGCTGCCTCACAGTGCTTGCTTCTCAGGTTTGCTTCTCAGTGGGCAAACACTTTCTTTGGGGAGTCTGCAAATTGAACCTACGTCCACATGAGTTTGCACCAAGTATTCCAGTGACCACCCAAATTCCAAAAATGAGCCGTGGGTGAAATGGCATTCCTCCAAACTGCCCGTTTCTATGTGTGCATGCTGTGTGACAGTGAGTATACTAGGTACTTGAATTTATTTTCTAGTACTGACACTGTAGTTGTAGTTGAGAGTGTAGTTTTGTGTGTGTGTGTGTGTGTGTGTGTGTGTGTGTGTGTGTGTGTGTGTGTGTGTGTATGGAAGAGATCCTGAGAATTGTTGATGTTTCAATCAGGATAGTTCCTCTGCCTTGTTCCTAGTGAGTTGTTGGATCATCTGCAACACTGAATTCAATTAAGCAGTGAATGAATGAATGAAAGGGATGCACTAGGTTTCATGAACACTAAGTAGCTCAATTCACACTTCCTCAACAAAAATACTCCCAAACCTGACAGCTTGAATACTGTACAAATGCTTAAAACACATACACTCAAAACCTGTTCACTTTACAGACAAACTTTACATACTGAAAATTTCAATAACAGCATTTTGCAGGAAGCCCTTGTGCACTGTCTGCCACATGGGAAACTGTCCACTCCTCCCTTACATCACCATTATCACCTGAGATCTCTGAGGACAAGCAATCCTTAATAAACACAAAAAGCTGCCTTGCACTGTCTATATGATTGCACTTTCTCCACAGGGTTTGTGAGGATGAAAAAAGAAGCGCATTGTGAGCAGTTACATATTGCACTCACACTGAATGAACAAAGTTAGAGTAAATGCTCCCTTGGGCAAAAAAAGTTCAAGCTACAGTGACTTCAGCAAGAGATGGTCACCCATAATAAGTAAGTAAACTACACCAGTCAAACCCAACAATTGCCAGTCAATAAATGCGATATAACTGGTGAAAAATGAGTGTCCAGTTCCAAGGAAAGAGACAGAAAATACCAAAACTGTTGTTTATTAGTACATCAGGTTAAGCGCTTTCATCTATCCTCCATAGACTTCTTCAGAACACCGTTTCTAAAACTAACAGCCTTTAAATAGTACTAATTAATTCAAATTATCCAATCCCGTGATACACCAATTTGATCTCATGAATATTAATTTCATGGATACTGAATGACTCATCCTGATATGGATTCTCTTAACACAACAACCATTTAAAATTATGAAAATACATATAAAATAACTAAACAGTTATATAACTGTTTACGCATGATATAAAATTCATAATTGTATTCCCACCAAGCCCCTGTTAAAGGCCTAGATTGGGTAAGAAAAAAGTAATATTAATAGTAGGGTAGGTGTTGTTCCAAGTTGATTATACTCATCGAGCTACAAGTTTCCCACAGTGTTGTGTGTTCATTGTGAGACACAATTAATAGTTGTATTTTTAACATTTTTAAATTTTTATTTTTATTTTACTATGTAATTTTATTACTGAATATTATGAATTTTATATCATGAGAAAACAGTTGTATAAGAACAGGATGGGCATATGGCTGCATATACTACCAAAGTGCTGTTGCAATTGTAGCTTTTTTAAAAAATACTGGTACACTGCAGTGTGTGAAACAGTATTTGTCACCTGTAAAAATAAAATTACATGCTACACACTTGCCACAAGTGAACATTCCTTTTGAATTATTGATCTGAGTGTGTTGTGTTAACAAAAAAGGTTTATCCTTTCCCTCAAACATGGATTTGAAAGTTTTGTTTTTTAAAAGAAAACTTAGGGACTGGCCCTATAACATCTTTAATGGAGTTATCACTAGATAATATCCTCCAATTATTATTTAAAATGCTTCTGATACTCTGCATGTCCCTACTAATAGGTAAAGTAAAACTAATAGACCAACTATCATCATCGACATTAGAAGTATTCTTGTTGGGGACAAAACCATATTTTAAAATAGGTTTAAATCTAGTGTATCTATTAACAGTAACGTCATTTCTGATGCTGTTAACCAGGTGAAATGGGTAATTCTTCTGCATGAAAAGAGAAGTCAAAACATCACATTCTTTTTCAAAAACACTATCAATACTGATTAATCTAGACAGTCTGACAAACTGTTTTTTTTTTCC